>NW_007260115.1:1753-10330 GCF_000164805.1 Carlito syrichta
TAGGGGGGGAGGGGGATGGGATTAACAGTAGCAAATATCTGTCGGGGGATGGGAAAACACTTCTTATCTACAGGGTGCCTGAATGAAACGTCATTGTACACCTAACCCTTAACTGTACCCACAAAACCATAATAAAAAATACTGATTAATGAAAAAAAAATCTACTCTCAATAAATTTTCATTATACATTATCAACTGTAGTTTTCATGTTGTACATTCAATCTCTAGAATTCCTTATGCTACGTAACTAAAACTTTATTTCCTTTGACCTTTGTCTCCCCATTTTTCTAACAATCCTGTTCCTGGTAACCACCTTTCTCTTCTGTTTCTATGAATTTATGAGCATTTAAAAAATTTTTATGAGCATTTTTAAAACTTTTTGTTTTGTTTTTTAGAATACACATATAAGGAAGATAGTACAGTATTTTTCTTTTTATGTCTGGCTTATTTCACTTACTGTAATGTTCTCTCATTTCTCTAATGTTGTTGCAAATGGCAGGATTTTCTTCATTTGTTAAGGCTGAAATAGAATATATATATGTCCATTTATTCATTAATGAACTAAAATTATTTCTATATCTTGACTGTCATGAATAATGCTGTAATGAACATGGGGGTGCAGCTGTGACCTTTTCCTTTAAGATCAGGAATAAGATAAAGTGGCCCACTCTTGCCATTTTGATTCAATGTATTACTACAAGTGTTAGCCAGCTCAATTAGGTAAGAAAAAATGCATTGAAATTAGAAAGGAAGAAGTAAAACTGTCTCTGTTTGCAGATCATTTGATCTAATATATAGAAACCCTAAAGACTCCACCAAAAAAAAATGTGTTGGAGCTAATAAAAAATTCAGTAAAGCTGCAGGATATAAAATCAACATACAAAATCTGTTGCATTTTTATACAATAACAAAAAGCAATCCAAAAGAATTAAGAAAGCAATCTCACCTACAGCAGCATCAAAAATAATTTTAAAACTTAGGAATAAATTTAACCAGGAAGTAAAAGATCTGTACATCAAAAACTATGAAACATTGTTGAAAAAATTGAAAAATACACAAATAAATGGAAAGATGTGCCATTTTTATGGATTGGGAAAAGTAATACTATTAAAATATTCATACTGCTAAGCGATCTACAGATTTCATGTTATGCCCTATATATTCTCAATGGCATTTTTCACATAAGTTGAAAAAAACACTTCTAAAACTCATATAAAACCACAAAAGACTCCAAATAGCTAGAGCAATTGAGCAAAAAGAGCAAAGCTGGAGGCATCAACTTTCTAATTTCAGACTGTATCACAAAGCTATAGTTGAAACAGTGTGACACTGACATAAAAACAGGCACATAAACTAGTGGAACAAAAGAGAGAGACCAGAAACCAACCCAAGCAATATGCAGTCAATGAATTTTCAATAGATGCACCAAAGATACACAATGGAAAAATAAGTTCTCCTATCTTACACCATACACAGAAATTAACTAAAAATGAATTAAAGTGTAAATGTAAGAACTTAAGGCATGAAATTCCTGTGAGAAACTATATGGGCAAAGCTCCTTGAGATTGATATTGGTAATGATTTTTTAGATTTGATGCCAAAAGCACAAGCAACAAAAGCAAAAACAACCGAGTGGAACTACATTAAACTAAAAAAGTTTCTGCACAGAAAATAAAACAATCAACAACATGAAAAGGCAATCTAGAGAATGGGAGAAAATAATTGCACAACCAATAAATATATAGAACAAATATATAAGGCATTCATTTAAATCAGTAGCAAATATATAATAACCAAATTATAAAACAGGCCAGGGATCTGAATAGAGATTTTCCCAAGGAAGATATAAAAATGGTCAAGGGATATAAGAAAAGGTGACCAACGTTGCTAATCATTATGGAAGTGCAAATAAAACCATAATGACATATTATCTAACACCTGCTAGTATGACTATTATCAAAAAGCCAAAAGATATGTGTTGGTGAGGATGTATGTAGAGAAAAAAGAACTCTTGTACACTGTTAGTAAGAATGTAAATGGGTACAACAATTATGGAAAACAGTACAGAGGTTCCTAAAAACTAAAAATAGAACTAACGTATTATTCAGCAATGTCACTTCTGGGTATATGACCCCCCAAAATGATTATCTTATATAGACATTTTTCCGTGCTCTTTGCAGTAGTATTCACAATAGCAAATTTATGGAAACAACCTAAGTGTTCATCAGCAGATGAATGGATACAAAAATGTGACATGTTTCTACATATATGTAATCACATTTAAAGTTGCATGTATATAATCACATTTATATATATGCATATATATGAATATTATTAAGCCTTTAAAAAGAAGAAAATCTTGCCATTTTCAGCAGCATGGATGAACTTTAAAAACATGCTGGCCAGGCATGGTGTCTTCTGCCTTTAATTTCAGCAATTTGGGAGGATGAGGCGAGAGGGTTACCCGAGCCCAGGAGTTCAAGACCAGCCTGGACAGCAAGGCAAGACCTCCTCTCTACAATAAATCAAAAAATTAGCCGAGTATGGTGGCGCACGCCTATAATCTCAGCTACTTGGAAGGCTGAGGCAGAAGGATCACTTGAGCTCAGCAGGTCAAGGTTATGGTAGTCATGATCATGCCACTGCACTCCAGCATGGGTGACAGAGTAAGACTCTGACTCAAACAAACAAACAAACAAACAACAACAAACAGAAAGACAAATACCGCATGGCCTCTTTTATATTTGAAATAGTTTCTTTTTTTTTCAAAGTCAAACTCACAATAACATAGATTAGAATGGTGGATACCAGGAACTAAGGGGTGGGGGAAAAGGAGAGATAGAACTTAAACGGTACAAACTTTCAATTATAAGATGAGTTCTGGAGTACTGATGTACAACATGATGACTTTAGTTAATAATAGTGTATTTTATATTTGAAATTTGCTGAGAGTAGATTTTAAGTGTTCCCACCTCAAAAACAAAAAGTAATAACTATGTGAGGTAATATGCTAATTAGCTTGACTGTGGTAACCATTTAAAATGTAAACATATATCAAACATTATGCTGTACATATTTGACATATGATATACACAATTTTTTTGTTTTTTGAGTTAGAGTCTCACTCTGTCACACAGACTGGAGTGCAGTGGCATGCTCCTGGTCACTGCAGCCTCAACCTGCTGGGCTCCTGTGATCCTTCTACCTCAGCCTTCCAAGTAGCCAGAACCAGCGCATGCTGGCACACACAGTTAATTTTTGATTTATTATAGAGACAAGGTCTCACCAAGTTGCCCGGGTGGGTCACGAACCCATGGCCTCAGGCAATCCACTCACCTCGGCCTCCCAAAGTGCTGGGATTACAGGCTGAGCCACCAAGCCTGGTCGATATACACAATTTTTATTTGTCAATCATACATTGATATTGCTGAAACAAAATGAGCAGCCTGGTGTGGGTGATGTCACCCCCCCCACAGTCAAGCTAATTAGCATATTACCTTACATAGTTATCTCTTTTTTTTGCATAAAGGAATATAAAACTATTTATTGACCACTGTTCACCAGTATTTACAATAAAGGTGGATAACATTCTGATTACTACAAAGTCGTTTTTCCTGGTTTCTGCTAAACCAGCAAAGCAAATACTGAAAAGGCTTGGGTCTACATGTAAGGAATGAGTTGGGGTAAAGATAAAACACGCAAATTAATAGTTTAGATTACAAGTTTGTTCACCCATTTATGACAGCAGGCCCTAAACTACCAACATTTCTAACCATCTGATTAGGCTTTCATGAGCCAAGTCTTAGACATTCCATGAATCATGACCTTTCAGTCAATATAGCACACAGATTTCAACTTTTTGTAAAGAAATGGCTTGCTAGAGGAATCACTGAATGTCCATTTAAACTAAGTCTTGTTTAGCTAATTAAAACACACCAGGATTTATCTTGTTTCCTTATCTGAATGGTGAAATTATTAGTTGTAATAAAATTTTTTCTTTTAGTCAATTTTTTTACTTTTAAATTTTTCTATTTTAAAATTGTGGGGTACAATTCAGGGTTAGGAATACAGGTTTATGAACAAACCACTGCACTTATACATGTGAAATCTAATTTGGCTGCTTTTAAATCTTCCAATTTGGTGAGTGGATTGCCTGAGCCTGTGGGTTCAAGACCCGCCTGGGCAACTTGGCAAGAACTCATCTATATGATAAGTCAAAAAATTAGCTGGGCATGGTAGCGTGCGCCTGTAGTTCCAGGTACTTGGAAGGTGGAGGTGGAAGGATCGCCAGAGGCCAGCAGGTCGAGGCTGTGGTGGCCGGGAGCGGCCACTGCACTCCAGTCTGGGCGATGAAGTGAGATTCCAACTCAAAAAAAAAAAAACTTTAAGTGATTTATTTCTTCGGCTGCCCAGAATGACAGCTTTTCAGAAACATGAGTTTATCCGAGATTTTTGTTTTGGTTTATGTTTAAAAACAACAATAAAAAAGAAAACCATCTGCCTATGTATTTTATGTATACATACACACAAAACAAAAAATCCAGAATTGTTCTTAGACATATGAGAACACAAGTTATGATTGAGTAATGACTATGGAAATTTCTCCCAACATTTAGAAAATCTGCTCTAGTGCAGGGGAAATACTATACCATGGTATCAAATTTTATTTTCTGATGGCACAACTACAGAAAGATTTTTTTTTAATTTGTTCAAAGTAACCAGTGCTACTGATGCAACCCTCCCCCAACAAATCTCCCAATACTACTTTCAAAACAAACTTATCAAACTTGATTTTCATTAGAATGTAGTTATTTCATCATACTAAGAAATCGAAAACCAAGACTCAGAATATATATATAGCAATGCAAACAAGTATTGTGCTTCGTCTGCTAGACAAGAATGCCAAGTTACTCGCTCCTCATAAAAAGCAATTACAATTGGAGGACATTTCATATTAATTCTTTTGCCAGCACCAAGTCTGCCTCAGCTTAATCTTTCCATTTCATGAGAAACATCAGTCTGTAGCACCAATTATTCTTTCAATATCAAGACTTCAGCATAGTCCCTTGGTTTGTCAGCAGCCTATCTTTTCTTCTTTGATTTGCTGTCATCAGATTCACTGTCAGATAATGATTTTGTTTTTTGTACCATCTTTTTCCTTACCAGCTTTTTGAGAATTAAGAAAGGTTTCAATTAACTCTGGACAATTTAAATTATCTTCAGACCCCAAGTATCATCGGCATCTGTAAATTCCTTCTGCTTCAGGAAATATTCCACTTTCCCATTCACTACTTGTCGATCCAGTACTTTTTCCACCATAAATTCTTCAGGCTTTGCCTTTTCAACCTTTTTACTCTTTCCATTCTGTTTCCATCTCATCATTTGCAATGTAGTTTTATAGGAGGTCATTTTTTATTGCAAACTTCAAGAACTATTATTCACCACCTCCCAGCTGCTCTGGGCTGTGGGACTGTGATGTGTCAGACCCGGTGCACCTTTGTATTCAATAAACAAAACATTGATTTACAAATACAGAATAGGGGGATTCTGGTAAGATGGTGATGACATAGGGGGACTTCTGAGATTCTCCGAACATGAGTTCTCAAAAAGACTCTTACTTTTCTTCCCCCATCCCCCAGCCCACCACCAGTCACGCTGGTCCAAGGCCCGGGGACCTTTGGTCCCATGCAGAGCCAGATATTGCATTCCCCTAGTGCTACTGTTCCACCATACGCGACTCCCACCTGTGTGGGAATCTCTGGTCTCAGCTCCCTCCCTGGCTACATCAACTCTCGCCCAGCACCAAGCCACCGGTAACTCAGGGAAGCACTGGGCACCCACCCCTCAGAGACACCGGTCCCATTCCTGGCTGAAGTACCCTGTTGGGGGGCCCAGGGCCACTCTCGCTGCTCATCACCTGCTCTTTGGAGCTTTGAAGCTCTGGAGCTCTGGGCCCACCCTGGCTGAGGCACTCAGTGCATGACCCCAAATTGGGGACCCAGACAAGCAGAGAAAAATGATCTGCGAAACTGAAACTGCCTCGACCAGTCTCCACGCAGAGAATTCCATTGCCCCGCCTACCTATCAGCAACCCCCAACTCGGCTACTAAGGTAATGTCGCTAAACAGGAGAAAAAGCCCCACCCCTACGCTGAATCAGACAAAAGTAACTCCAAGGCAGCAGGATAAAAAGAAAAAAAACAAACCCAAACTGTGAGTAAATCTAGCTGCCTGCAACAAAAAACAAAGGGGAGAGGCCAGAGATCAGAACTGAAGTGAATTTAGTCTGATCTCTTATTTTGACTTTAGATTTTATCATTTTGACTGTTTTGACCACTTTTGTTGTTTGCTTTCTGACTTACACTGTTTCATGATTTTATTGGTCTGTCTCTGTGTAGCTACCAGTATTCTTTAAGGAATCCTTGTTAAGTATCTTTTTTCACTTCTCTTAGGCCTTGTGTCTCTTTCTCACCTGATAGTTGGTATGTATGTCTGTTTTCTCTCTCGCTCTTGTCTCTTTCTAACTTCCTATTGAACCCCCTTCCTCCATTATTTTCCTCTTTTATACCCACTTTTAATCTAGAGACCAAGCCTACACACTACTGCACAGACAGATTGTAAAGCAGAGGAAAATAGGTTCCAGTGTGCTCATACACCTGTTAGTGGATGCTATAATCACCATATACATTCTGAACCACAGCTTGCCCCTCAATTAAACCTCAAAACTGCAAAAAGTACAGCCCACAGCCCACACTCCAACCTCAAAAGTGAACAAGCCAGAAGACCCTCATAAGGAAGAACAGGATATTGCACAAGTAAAACAAAAGCAACCCCAACTTCCCTCAAAAACAGAATTAAATAAGGGGAGGGAAAGGCACAGAAAATAAACTCAAAAAGACAGAACAAAACCTTCAAGAGATGAGCAATTACTTCAAGAGATAGAACTTAAGAGTAATTGCCCTTTGTGAGGCAGAAAGAAAGACAGAGACCACACTGGAACAAACTTTCCATGAGATCATTCAAGAAAACTTCCCTTATCGAGTCAGTGATGCAAAAATTCAAACACAAGAGATTCAGAAAACCCCTGCAAGACAACAAATGAGAAGACCACCTTCTAGACACACAATAATTCACCTAAACAAAGTAGGCATAAAAGAAAAAATCCTAAAGGCAGCAAGAGAAAAATGACAGATCATCTACCATGGAAGACCAATCAGAATAGTAGCAGATATATCTCCAGAAACCCTGCAGGCTAGGAGAGCTTGGAGTCCTACCTTCAAAGTCCTAAAAGATAAACAATTTCAACCAAGTATAACCTGCTCAGCCAAGCTAAGCTACATCACTGACAGAGAATTAAAATCTTTCCCAGATATCCAATCCCTAAGAACTTATCCTGCCACCAAACCACCTCTACATGAAACACTTAAGAAAGTACTCAACACAGAAGAAAAGGAAAAAAGAATAACGTTCTTCACAAGAGTACAGGAAAAAGAATAAAATACACATGAACCAACCCCCAAACCAAAAGAAAGACAAAAAAACCAAGTGGAAGAACAACAACTCTGTTAGAACTCTGTGATAGGGATGAACTATAACATTTCAATAATTACCCTGAATGTGAATGGACTAAACACATCACTGAAAAGACATAGAATGGTAAAATGGATAAAATATCAACAGGCAACAATATACTGCCTACAAGAGACCCATCACACTAGAAAGAACATACACAGACTCAAAGTAAGAGGATGGGAAACAATTTTTCAGGTGAATGAAACACAAAAGAAAGGAGAAGACATGATCCTAATTACAGACAAAATACCATTTAAGGTTGCAAAAATTAAAAAAGATACAGAGGGCCACTACATAATGATAAAAGGTTTACTCCATCAACAAGAAATATCTATCCTAAACATATATACAACCAACATAGGTGTGTCAACTTTTATAAAGCAACTTCTTGGAAAACTAAAGAAAGATATTGACTCTAACACCATCATAACAGGGGACTTTAATACCCCACTCACAACCCTAGACAGATCATCAGGACAAAAAATCAGCAATGAGATCCGGAACCTCAATGTGACACTTGACCAAATGGACTTAATTGAAACCCACAGAACACTCCATCCAAAGACCACAGAATATATATTCTACTCATCACCACATGGAATGTATTCTAAGATCGACCACATAATTGGCCATAAATCAAGCATAAGTAAATTTAAAATGACTGACATTCTACAATGCATCTTCTCGCATCACAGTGGAATAAAAATAATCATTCACACCAACAAGGTCCCCCAAAACCCAAAAAGACATGGACCCTAAAGAGCATGATGCCATACAACTCCTGGGTCAATGATGAAATCAAAACAGAGATCAAAAGATAAGTGGAAACAAATGAAAATGAAGAAACATCTTGCCAAAATCTCTCAGAAGCCATGAAAGCTGTAGTAAGAGGGAAATTTATATCCCTAAAAATGCACATGAAGAAAATGGAAGGATCACAAATTAGCAGCCTAACAAGCCACCTAAGGAAACTGGAAAAGCAAGACCACAAAAACACTAATTTCAG
>NW_007260115.1:10872-11701 GCF_000164805.1 Carlito syrichta
TCAAAATACAAAAGATCATTAGAGACTACTACGTACACTTGTATGGAAACAAACTTGAAAACCAGAAGGAAATGGAAGACTTTCTGACATCACACAACCTACCTAGGTTGGAACAAGAAGAAATTGAGACCCTAAATAGACCAATAAAAATCAAGGAAATCGACCACGTAATAAGAAAACTTCCTACAAAAAAAAGCCCTGGTCCAGATGGCTTTCCAGCAGAATTCTACAAGACATTTAAGGAGGAGCTGATACCAATCCTACTGAAGGTATTCCAGGCGATTGAAAAAGATGGAACTCTCCCCAAATCATTTTACGAAGCCAACATCACATTGATACCCAAGCCAGGTAAAGATCCAACAAAGAAAGAGAACTACAGGCCAATATCTTTGATGAACATAGATGCTAAAATTCTCAACAAGATCCTAGCAAACCGGATTCAGCAATACATCTCAAAAATCATCCATCATGACCAAGTAGGCTTCATTCCTGGCATGCAAGACTGGTTCAATATTCATAAAACCATAAATGTAATTAAATACATCAACAGATGTCAAAACAAAAACCACATGATCATATCACTAGATGCAGAAAAAGCTTTTGATAAAATCCAGCACCCCTTCTTGATAAAAACCCTTGAACATCTGGGCATACGGGGAACATACCTCAAAATAGTAAAAGCCATCTATGAGAAACCCACAGCCAGCATACTCCTAAATGGACAAAAATTGGAACCAATTCCCCTGAAAACTGGAACTAGACAAGGATGCCCACTCTCTCCCCTCCTGTTCAACATAGTATTGGAAGTCCTGGCTAAAGCAATCAGAGA
>NW_007260115.1:11916-12660 GCF_000164805.1 Carlito syrichta
AAAAAAAAAAAAAAAAAAAAAAAAAAGCAGGTGGTATCACCTTACCAGACTCCAAACTTTACTATAAAGCTACAATCATCAAAACAGCTTGGTATTGGTATAGGAACAGGCATATATATCAGTGGAATAGAATTGAGATTCCAGAAGCAAAACCTCAATTTCTCAACCAACTCATCTTTGAAAAAGGCTTACCACCTACCACTGGGGAGAGGAGAACCTGTTCAGTAAATGGTGCTGGGAAAACTGGCTGACCACATGCAGAAGATTGAAACAGGACCCCTATCTATCCCCATACACAAAAATTAACTCCAAATGGATCAGAGACCTAAATATAAAACCTCAAACCATAAGAACCTTTGAAAATGAAGGACATACCCTCATGGAAATTGGAACTGGCATCCAATTCCTGAACAAAACCCGAAACCCACAGGTCATAAGAGAGAAGATAGACAAGTGGTCCTTATTAAACTGACAAGCTTCTGCAAAACCAAAGAAACCATCAAGACAGCAGAGAGACAGCCTACAGACTGGGAAAAAGTATTTGACAACACCAGGTCTGACAAAGGCTTAACATCCTGGATCTACAAGGAACTCAAACGTGCTGAAAGAAAAAAACAAACAACCCCATTATAAAATGGGCAAAGATATGAACAGACATTTTACAAAGGAAGACATCTGAGGAGTGAACAGACACATGAAGAAATGTTCAACCTCACTAATCATCAGGGAGATGCAAATCAAAAC
>NW_007260115.1:13741-51860 GCF_000164805.1 Carlito syrichta
TCAGACAGTGTGGCGATTTCTGAAGAACTAGAAATTGACCTTCCATATGACCCAGCAATTCCCCTATTGGGAATATACCCGGAGGAACTCAAATCATTCTACAAAAAAGATACCTACACACGTATGTTTGTTGCAGCTCTATTCACAGTAGCAAAAACGTGAAACCAACCATGTTGCCCATCGAAGCTGGACTGGATTAAAAAAATGGTACATATACACAATGGAATATTATACAGCCACAAAGAGGGACAAATATATGAACTTTGCAGCAACTTGGATGGATTTAGAGTCGATCATACTCAGCGATTTATCACAGAAACAAAGAACAGAGCTCCATATGTTCTCACTCATAAGCTGACCTTGAACAATTATGATGCTGTAAGAAAGTAACTGGTGGTAGTGGGAAACTGTCGGGGGTGGGGGGGTGGGATGGGCAGTTGAGGGAAACTGCTAGGGGAGGGAGGGGAATACCTCATCAACAAGGGTACCTGCATGATCAATGTTTATATACCTAAACCTGAATTGTAACCCACATCTTTATAATAAAATTTTTTTTAAAAAGAAAAAAAGAAAGAAAGAAATACAGAATAGTAGAATGGTTACAAATACAGAATTGGAGTTAGGCTCTCTGGGTTTGAATTCTGATCATGTCACTTACTAGTTGTGTTATCTTGGGTAAGTTACATAACCTGCCTGTCTCAGTTTCTTCAACTCTAAGTTGAGGTTATGAATATTCAGTTTATGAGTTATGATAATTAAATGAACATATGCATGCATAAACATATTTATACAATACATATATATCTTATATCTTTACATAGCAATCTTAAACATTAAGTACATATTACTACATATTCTAGGTGGTATTCTGGAGGCTATTAGCAAGGAATAAGAGAAATATAATATCCACTGTCATGGAGCTTACATCCTGGTGGGGAACTCCTATGACAATTTTCAATTGAAAATAACTTTTTTGTTTCAATTCCTTTGTCTCTGGGTCTCTCTTTCTGTCTGTCTTTGTCTCATCTAGAACATTTTTTTCATCAGGCTTGACCATTCTCTTTTTATTGAAGTACTCTCTTCTCTTGATGACACTGTACTCTCCTAAATATTCCCTCCACCTTCAGTTATTCATCTTTCTCTCCTTTGCAGGTACACTCCTGTCTATATGCTCCTTATAGTCCTTATTCCCTGTTCTTATTTTCTTTTGTCACCTTAGGTGTTTCCCTGACTACCACTAATTTTGTCTTCAGACTTTATACCATTTATTCTTCATTCTGTTTCCAGAGTAATTTATGCCACATATCTAACATTCTACCTCCTTGTTTAAGATCTTTTAATGCCTCTCTATAACATGTGGGGTAAATAGCATGATACACAAGATTCTTCATGTCACAGTAACTTCCTTTATCTCTAACTTAACTTTTACTTGATATTCTAGAAATACCTCATTACTTGTAATTACCTATACTCACCATGCTATTTCTTGCTAGACTGTTTCACATCTACAATTCTTGTTCTCTGGTCTGTACCTAGCTAACTCTTACTCATATTTTCAAATTTACTTCTTGTGTAACCTTCTTCAGGAAGCCTTCCTTGGTTACCTGTGGTTAAACTAAATGACCCTCTTCTATGTTCCCACAGTTTTCTGTACATATCTCTATAACCATTCCTACATATTATGGTGAAGTTTATTGTGTATATTTTTGTCTTCCCCACTAAGCTTAAAATATATTTATTTATATTTGACATCAGCCAAAAAGCTGAGAAGTGGTAAATCTTTGTTTAATGACAAAAGTTATCCATGTTTTAATTTTCTTTTTTCAGATTCTAGCACAGTGTTTAATAAATATTTGTTAAACTAAACAACCTGGACAAATCATGTAGGTGTAGAATACATAACACACTGGGAGAACTGCAAAAAGTTCAGTGTAGTTAGAGTAGTGTCTTTGTTCATTTGTTGTTATAAAGGAATGCCTGAGGCTGGATAATTTATGAAGAAAAAAAGTTAGCCGGGCTTGGTGGCTCAGCCTGTAATCCCGCACCTTTGGGAAGCTGAGGTGAGTGGATTGCCTGAGCCAGCGGTTCAAGACCCGCCTGGGCAGCGAGATCTCATCTGTACAATAAATAAAAAAATCACCCGAGTGTGGTTGCGCATGCCTGTAATTCCGGCTACTCGGAAGGCTGAGGCGGAAGGATTGCCGGAGCCCAGCAGGTCGAGGCTGCGGTGGCCGGGAGCAGCCACTGCACTCCAGTCTGGGCGACAGAGTGAGACTCCAACTCAACAAAAAAAAAAAAAAGAAAAAGAAAAAAGTTTATTTGGCTCACAGTTCTTTAGGCTGTTCAAAATAATGGTGCCAACATCTGCATCTGATGAGTGTCTCAGGCTGTTTCAACTCATGATGGACGGTGAGGGGTGAGCTGGCATGTGCAGAGTTACATGGCAAAAGAAGAAGCAAAAGAGAAAAAGGAGAGACATGCCAGACTCTTTAACAGTCAGCTCTCATGGAAACTATTAGAGTGAGAACTTACTCATTGCCATAAAATAGCACCAAGTCGTTCACAAGGGGTCCGCTCCCATGATATAAACACCTCTAGTTAAGCCCTACTTCCACACTGGTGATCAAATTTCAACATGAGATTTGGAGGGTCAAAGATCTAAACTATAGCAAGTAGAGTATGTCTAGAAAAGCACAAAAGTTATAAAAAATAAATAAAAATAAAGAAGAGTTTTGTATACCATGCTAAGGAGATTCAATTTTGTCCTGAATAAAATCTATAGAAAGTTGTCAAAAGAATTTTAATCAGGGTACAAAGATAACACTAATTTTAATAGAAATCACAAAACTTGTGCTGCAGTGGTGGAAGTTGAATTAGGTAGCACAATATTAGCGGCAGGGATTAAAATGCAGAAGACTATCAGATATGTCTACATGAAAAATGCCTGAAGAAGGGCAGTGATATTGGGAAGAGATGTAAAAGGGTATAAATATTAGAATCTATACAACTTTGTGACAAATTGAATGTTTGGAGGGGTTGTTGAGAAATATAGATGAAAGAAAGGCGGTTTCTCAATTTCTAAACATGAAATATTGGTGTCACCAACTGAAGTTAAAAACACTTGATGAGATGTAAGTGAATATTTGTAGGGGGTTCTCTCAGCAAATACTTACTGAGCACCTTCCATGTTCCAGGCATTAAGGATATATCAGGGAATAAATTGTTTTCAATGTTAGAAGGAGATAAGTCCTACAAAAAAGAAGCAGTAAAACAAAGTAAAGTGGTGGGAGGGGAGGACATTGGGAGAAGGTTTGCAGTATTAAAAGAGGTAGCCAGGTTAGCCTTCATTGAGAAGATGAGGTTTGAATGAAGATATGATGGGGAAAATGCAGATAACTGGGAGGAGAATTTTTTAGACTGGGGAAACAAATAGAAGATCCTGACACAGGATTATAGTTGATGGGTTCAAGAAAGTCAAAAAATCCATCATAGCTTAAGTAAAGTAGGTAGATATTTTAAAATTCAGAGAGAAATGTGGAGCAGGGGGTTAGTTCGTGTAAAAACTCATAAACCATTGTAACAATTTTAGATTTGTAGAATTTGAGATTTCTTTGGAACATCCAGAGGGAAATTCCTATAAATAGTTGTTTACAATGGTCTGGACCTCAGGATGGGTTTATGCAACAGTTTCCGTTATACAGATGGTAGTTGTAGCCATAGCAATGGACAAGATGTTTCAGAAATAATGTGTGAGAAAATGTAGTGCCAAAGGAATTTATACTTTAATTATTTCCAACTTTTTGAAGAATGGTCATAGCTTATCATGTAAGTTGTCTCAGTAAGTAAAAAATCATTATGACCTGGAATGCCTTTTTTAAAAGTGAAAAATCAATTGATCTTGTATACTTTTTTCTCTTAGGTGAATTTCTTTCTTTCCATCACTATATTTGCTCCTAGCTGGGTGACCTATGGTAAGGTGCTGTTACCTAAAATGTTAGTAAAATTATGTTATTTAATTTTTTAAAGAGAAAAAGAAAAAGTGGCCAAGAAGAAGTTGTAAGGGTGACTTTGGAATACTTAACCATTTGACTGTGGAGAAAAAAGTTAAGATCGTAGCTAGATGAGGATCCACATTCCAGAGAATAGATGCTTGTTTATTTTTATTAATGAGAAAAATTTGAATTCGTTTATAAATTGAAAGGACCGAGCAGAGAGAGAAAAGTTGAAGCGCAAGGGAAAGAGGAAATAAAAGATGGAATTAAAGATATATATAGAGAGATTAGATTTGCACAGAAGAAAGGACACCTTTTCCACTGAGAAAGAAATGGACATTTCTGTGTTTTGTCTCCAAAATTTATTCTATTTACTTTATTTTTATATTGTAATGATAAAATAATAACAGTAACTAATATTTTGAGCACTTATTATAGACCAATGTTTCATTACCTAATCAGCCTTCACAGCAAATCTGTGAGGTCAGTATATTTATTATCCTTGTTTAACAACTGAGATAAACGAAGTTTAGCGCGACTTGCCAAGGTCATACAACTAACTTTAATAAATTGAGCCAGAATTTAAACCCAGATTTGTTTCTAGGGCCCAAAATTTCAATAACTATAGTTTACTGCCTTTAAAAGCTATAAAGTATAATTTAAAATAATTTGATCATTTTCATACTGTTCCAATAGGCAGAAACAGTTGTAACCAAAAATACTCTAGGATCACCCAATAACTATATGACAGTACAAACAGACAGACCAAAAGAGATTAACAGTCTAAGGAGTGTATGGGGGTACTGAAATCTATTGGGTGGTCAATAGAGATGATCTCATCTTACTGGTTGTCTCTGGGAGTATGAAATGCCTCAGTTCTATCTTTTTGTTTGATCAAAGGAGTCAGAATTGGGCGAAATTCTGGCATCTTTAAAATACTTAGGTGACATTTTGTAGCATGAAGGAAAGGAAGGGGATATCAATGTAGAGCGTCCATTTGTACTCACTATGCTGGGTAAACTTCCCATCTTATCTCTCCTTGGTTTTACCGCAACTCTGCTTCCTTTGCAGGGAGGAGGAAGCTGAAACTCCGGAAGGGACAGGGATTGCCCAAGGTCACATAACTAGCAAATGGCAACACTGAAATTCAAATCAAGGTATGTATAAGTCCATGTATGTAACCATTTCATCACCTGAGCATTTTTCCAGGTCATTACATAATTCTCACCAATACTTTTGCAAGGTGCATAATGCTCCGTTGAATACATGTATCATAATCAATGTAATAATTTACCTATTGTTTAACTTTTCTGACAATTTTTCTACTATTAAAAGTAATGCTGTGGCTGTGTTAAAATTTTTTGAAACTCCTAGATATCTTTTCTAAAGACAGGTTTCAAAATATGGAATTACGGGGTCAAGTGATATATCATTTACATGCATTGACAATATGCTTTCTAAAAGTGTTGTACATACATAAACTGTGATTAACAATATATTGTAATACAATTTTTCTGCATTGCCACCAACATTGAATGTCTTTTTCCTAAATTAATTGATGGAAGTAGTATCTGAATTTTTAAAATTTGCTTTTATTGTTAATTTTTTCTTTTAAAAAGATTAGTTGAACTGATAAAAGTAGAGAGTAAAATGGTAACTACTAGGGGCTGGGTAGGGTAAGAGGAGGGAATGAAAAGTGTTGGTCAAAGGGTATAAAATTTTACATAGACAGGAGGAGTATTTTTTAGATCTATTGCACAGCAGGTTGACTATAGTCAATAATAATATATAATTCAAAATAACTAAGAGTAAATTTTCAATGTCATACCATAAAAATGATAAGTAAACAAGGTGATGAATAGGTTAGCTTAATTTAATTATTCCATGCAGTGTACATATATCAAAATCTCACATTGCACCCCATAAATGTATATAGTTATGATTTAAAAATTAAAAATTGCATTTATTTGGTAATATCTTAGTAATATACTTTCAATATTGGATAATATGTTATCTATCCTTTTTCAAGGAATGTATGTTTATGTCCGTGGTAGGCAGCCTATAAGATGACCTTCACTGAACTCCACTTCTAGTCATTTATGTCCATGTGCAATTGCCACACCTTGAGTGTAGGTTTGACCTAGTGACTCACTTCTTATGAATAGAATATGGCAGAAGTGCTGGGATATCTCTTCTGACAAAAAGTTGTGAAAAGGCTGTGACTTGAGTCTTGAGTATTCTGTTATCTTCTTTTTGATTACTCAACTCTGGTGAAAACAGAGCTTCCAGCAAAGTTGTAGAGAAGCCCACATAGCAAGGGATCAAGTTTTGCAACAATCACATGAGTGAGCTTGGAGCTAGATCTGCCATCAATCAAGCCTTCATGTAAGATGATAGCGATAGCCACTGTTGACAGCTTGATTGCTACCTAATGAGAAATCTAGAGACAGGCACCTTACTGAACTGCACCCGAGATCTTAACACACAGAAGCTGTGAGATAATAAATGCTGGTTGCTTTAAGCTACAAAACTCTGTTTATATTAGCTTCTACTTGTTTTTGACTGATGACCCCAGTTGTTAACACAATCAACTAATTTCCTTGCTTTTATTCCATGAATAACAGTATCTTAATTGCAATCAAAGGAATGCACTTTCTAGAGATTGGAAATCTGTTTGGCAGATGTATTTCTCAGAAGAATCACAAACTTGTCATTCTTGTTTATAGGTAGCTTAGTTTAATGTGAGTTTGGTTAAAATAAGTCAGTCCTAGAAGTAAATCAGATGTTCTGAAAAAGGAGTTTTTGGATATGAGAAGATAAGAACTAAATTCTAATCCATGACAGTATCACCAACACCCTGTGAGATGCTGTTCAAATAGCCGGTGTGCAACACACTTCTCCTTTGTCTTTTAATAGCTAATATATGTAGGAGACTATGGGGGTACAGAAGATAATCAAGCAACATTCTCTCTGGAAAAATAGTGTATAGTTTAGGTTGGTTTTTTTTTTTTTTTTTTTTAGTTGAAGTCTCACTCTATCACCTAGACGGAATTGCAGTGGCATGCACGCTCCCGGCCACCGCAGCCTCGACCTGCTGGACTCTGGCGATCCTTCCACCTCAGCCTTCCAAGGAGCTGAAACTACAGGCGCATGCTACCATGCCCGGCTATTTTTTTTATTTATTGTAGAGACGAGGTCCCACCAAGTGGCCCGGGTGGTTCTTGAACCCACGGGCTCAGGCAATTCAGTTGTCTCGGCCTCCCAAAGTGCTGGGATTACAGGCTGAGCCACCGAGTCCAGCTAGGTTGATTTTTGTTCAGAAAAATTTTGCAGCTGTCTCAAATTATATTTACATATACAATTATAAAATCAATATGAGAGCATTCTATAAATTTTTAAAATACAGAAAATAATGAAGAAAATAACCATTCACAGTGTGCCACCCAGAGCAAAAAACTGTTAATACTTTCTAATACAAAAATCACAAGAATAAATATTCACACTATTTGTTTGTTTGTTTATTTTGAGTTGGAGTCTCACTCTGTCACCCAGGCTGGAGTGCAGTGGCATGTTCATAGGCACCCAAGCGTCAACCTGCTGGGCTCAGGCGATCCTTCTGTCTCACCCTTCCAAAAAGTCGGAACTACAGGCACATGCTATCATGCCTGGCTAATTTTTTGATGTATTGTAGAGATGAGGTCTCGCCAAGTTGCCCAGGCTATTCTTGAACCCGTGGGTTCAGGCAATCCCCTCACCTCGGCCTCCTAAAGTGCTGGGATTACAGGCTTTAGCCACCATATCCACACACTTCTTTTTAAATTGACTAGAAGTTTATTCCTTAAGGATAAAACATTGCTGACAATAAATTTCTTTCTTGATTACATAATGAAGAATAAAAATTGCAGCAACACATCAGACTTCTCTGGAAATTTACTTTTATTCACAAAATATTAATTGTTTCAAAAGCCAGGTAAATACATAATTTTTAAAATATTGTGTCTCAAATTTAAAAAAAACGAAAAACAATGTAGGAATACATCTAACTAACAAGGTGAATATCTTTACAAGAAGAACTACAAAACAATGATAAAATAAATCATAAATGACACAAACAAATGGAAGAACATCCCATGTTCATGGTTGGAAGAATCAATATTGTTAAAATGACAATACTGCCCAAAGTAATGTACAGATGCAATGCAATCCTTATCAAAATACCTACTTTGTTCTTCATAGAACTAGGAAAAAAAAAGAAGTTAAAATGCATATAGAACCAAAAATAACCCTAATAGCCAAAGCAATTCTAAGCAAAAATAACAACTGTGGAAGCATCACACTGCCTGACTTCAAATTATATTATAAGGCTATAATAACTAAAACAGCATGGTAGTAGTAAAATAATAGATCGCTCACTGAAACAGAATACAGAAACCGAAAGAAAACTACATATCTACGTACAACCTATTAATCTTTCACAAAGTTGACAAAAATAAACAATGAGGAGAGGACACTATTCAATAAATGGTGCTGAGAATATTGGCTAGCCACATGCAGAGGAATGAAATTGGACCCCTACCTCTCACCATATACAAAAATTAATTCAAGATGAATTAAGATTTCATTGTAATACCTGAGACTATAAAAATCCTAGATGGAAACCTAGGAAACAATCTTCTGGACATCGACTTAGGCAAAGATTTGATAACAAAGACTCTAAAGGCAATTGCATCCAAAACAAAAATGGATAAATGGGACTTCATTAAACCAAAAAGCTTCTGCACAGTAAAAGAAATAATCCACAAAGTGACCAGAAAGCTTACCGAATGGGGAAAATATTTGCAAATTACACCTCAAACAAACAGCTAATATCCAAAATCTACAAGAAACTCAAACTACTCAACATTTTTAAAACTCTATCAAAAAATGGGAAACACATGAATAGACACTTCTCAAAAGAAGACATACAAGTGACCAAGAAACATATGAAAAAATGTTCAACATCACTAATCATCAGAGAAATACAAACTAAAACCACAAGAAGATATCACCTCACACCAGTCAGAATGGTTATTATTAGAAAGTCAAGGAACAATAGATGTTGGCGCAATTGTGGAGAAAAGGAAATGCTCATTCACTGTTGGTGGAATTGTAAACTAGTTCAACCTCCATTTAAAACAGTATGAAGATTTCTCAAAGAACTAAAACTTGACTTACCATTTGACTCAGCAATCCCATTACTAGAAGTCTATCCAAAGGACAACAAATCAGTATATTAAAAAGTTACCTGTACTTGTATGTTCGTTGCAGCACTACTCACAATAACAAATGCATAGAACCAACCTAAATGCCTACCACCGATTGGCCGACTAAAGAAAATGTGTTATATACACCATGGAATATTGTGCAGACATACAAAAGAATAAAATAATGTCCTTTACAGCAACAAGGATGGAATGGAAATCATTATTCTAAGTGAACTGACTTAGAAACAGAAAAACAAACACTGCACATTTTCAGTGTATTTGCAGGAGCTAAATGGCCATAAAGATGGAAATAATAGCTACTGGGGACACTAAAAAGGGAAAGGTGGAGAGAGGGTTTAGGTTTCAGAAATTAACTATTGATTACAATGTTCACTATCCAGGGAATAGGCCACCTGAGATCCAATCCCCACCACTACAGAATATGTCTACATAACACACATACATTTGATTCTCTAAATCTAAAATAAAAATTGGAAAAAAAATTTTAAAGCAAAAAATATATATATTACTGTCTTTCTAGGCATTTCAAAGTATATTTCCCAGGGCTACTTTGGGTAACTCGCTTGTGTTAAGTTCAGCTGCTTATTATCAGCTTCTTCAGGGCATTCCCAAGAAATTTTTCTCTGGAAGAAATTGTCTTTCCTTTAAGATGACTGTACAATTTCCAAGAAAACTGGCAATGTAAGAGCATGCTGAAAGAGGAAAGAACATTCCAAAATATGGAGAAAATTGTACTGTACCCGTAATTAGCAAATTGTGCTAATTACATGCCACAAAGTATTAGGAATTTCTGGTAGCTATATTAACTATGGAAGACTAAAGAAAATCACTAGGACCAACAGTTAACTGCTCTTACTGACAAAAGTGGACAGTGTTGCAGGAAATAAGTAAAAGAAAAAAAATTTTTTTTTCCAGAGAACACAAAAGGTTTTCTTAACTTGGAGACTGAAAGAAGATTATTGGAGAGATAGTCTGCCACTTGTAGATTTTTCATAGTTGCATTTGAATATCATTCAGAAATTTTGGTCCTTGAGTTGAAAGAACAAAGCAATATCAGGCAAAAAGCCTGTGTTGTGGGTAATATATGTGTTAGTAAAAGCCATCCAAAACTTGGAAATAAGGCAAAAAAATATGACATTTTCTTTCAACAAAGCATTGTTGAACAGGCCCAAGACATAATTATTTAGTTCTCTCAGACAACGAGCTTATTTTTGACTTTGCTATTTTATGTTGATTAGAGACCAGACACTGTGAAGTTACATGTTACCTCATAGATTTTTGTTTGCTTGAAAAGATGACCTCAAAGAGTATGATTTGTTGCCCTGTAGGATGTTAAACAGTGTTGTATTTAACCTAGCAGAATTATTTTAACATTTTTTCAATGTCTGTAAATACTCAGTACCACAAATGTCCTTTGAAATAGATTTATAACTGGATAATTGGATAAGGAAAATGCTGTGTATATATACAATGAAATACTATTCAGTCATAAAAAAAATCAAATCATGTCTTTTGTAGTAAGTT
The DNA here is from genome assembly GCF_000164805.1 of Carlito syrichta. Taxonomy (NCBI): domain Eukaryota; kingdom Metazoa; phylum Chordata; class Mammalia; order Primates; family Tarsiidae; genus Carlito; species Carlito syrichta. Next base: position 24,522 of record NW_007260115.1, read on the forward strand.
AGATGGAACTGGGGGCCATTATCTTAAGTAAAACAACTCAGATACAGAAAGAAATACCTCATGTTCTCACTTATAAGTGAGAGTTAAATGTGTACATGAACATAGAGTACTGAATAACAGACAATGGAAACTTGGAAGGATGGGAAAGTACGAGAGGAGTGAAAGATGGTAAATTACTTAATGGGTACAATGTATACATTATTCCTGATGATGGATATACTAAAAGCTCTGACTTTACCACTGTGTAATATATATATGTAACAAAAGCAAAATTACTCTTGTGTCCCTTAAATTTATACAAATAATATATATATATATTTTTGAGGTGGAGTCTCACTCTGTAGCCCAGACTGGAGTGCAGTGGCTGCTCCCGGCCACCGCAGCCTGGACCTGCTGGGCTCCGGTGATACTTCCTCCTCAGCCTTCCAAGTAGCTGGAACTACAGGCGCACGCTACCATGCCTGGCTAATTTTTTGATTTATTGTAGAGATGAGGTCTCGTCAAGTTGCCCAGGCGGGTCTCGAACCCGCAGGCTCAGGCAATCCACTCACCTCAGCCTCCCAAAGCGCGGGATTACAGGCTGAGCCCAAAAATCTAGCTTTATCATCCTGCTGGTTTCCCTCAATGGTAACTTTGATGAAACTTTTACCTGTGTTCATTCTATATTTGAAAGTCATGTTTTTAACATTTTCTCATATTTTTGGCCATTTAAGTGTGGTTCTAGGTCAGTTAAATGGGTTTAAGTGAGATTCTGGAGAAGAGTGAGGTGTGTCATCAATACCTTACTTTACCATTGAAATCTCCAATAACTTTTAAGTGTTCTGTTCCTGAGATTCTGTGATTATGAGGTATGGCGCTGCAGAACCCCAGACTCAGAGAATAACAGAGGCTGCAAGAGGCTTACAGACTGAAGATCATAAGTTGACATTAGGACTGATTTCTCATTCAAGTACTCCTTGTTAGAGAGATTGAAGTATAGAGACTGTTTTATTCTTTTAACAACTGGTATAAGAATTCTTTTTGGAGATATTTCTTTTTGGAGAAAATTATTTCAAGTATGTTTAGGATAACAGCTGGGGTCCCAAGACCAAGGTGTAAAGTATGAAGCAAAGTTTACATAATTTACATAATAATTAGAGGGGAATTCTGAACTGTGTGTGGATAGTTAGAGAAGGAATTTGAGAAACAAAGAGAAAGGTGAAGGTGAGGAGGAAAGAGGAAAGAAACTGGAAATGATCAAGAATGCTGATTGTGACTTTTCCTGTGTTCTCTGAAAATTTCAGTAAAGCATCTATAAATCAAAAAATTCTTAGTGAGATTCAAATTTTTGTGGGAATTGAGAATAAGAATTTGTACTGGGATTGACATGACCTGGAAATAAAATAGAAGTAAAATGAAACAGCATATTAAAAGCCAGGGATGGGAGTTTTCCCAGCTTATATTAGAGAGCCGGTTATGACAGTGAAACAGTCAATGTAAAGGAAAAATAAATCAATTTTCTAGTGATTCTTAAGTCAAAACCAACAACCATAGTAAATTATCGTAAAAGAAAAAAATTGCACAAAATGCTGGTTTAAAATAGCAAGGAAGACTTTATTCAAAATTATTGCACTAGAGAAGAAACAAACAAATTATCCATATTGTAAAGAAAAAAGTAAAATTATCTCTGTTTGTATATGACATGATACTATATGTAGAAAATCCTAAAGATTCCACAAAAAACAATCCTTTTAGGACTAACAAACAAAATTAGCAAAGTGCAGGATACAAAATCAACACACAAAAATCAATTGTGTTTCTATAGTAATTATGAATAATCCAAAAATAAAATTAAGAAAACAATTCAAAGGAGTATCAAAAAGAATAAAATGCTTAGGAAAAAACTTAACCAAGGATGCAAAAGACTTGTACACTGAAAACTACAATATGTTGTTGAAAGAATTAAAGACACAAATAAATGGAAAGACATCCATTGTTAATGTCTTGAAAGACTTAGTATTGTTAAGATGTCAATAATATTAAAAGTGATCAACAGATTCAATTCAATCCTTATCAAAATTTCAGTGGTGTTTTTTGCAGAAATAGGAAAGTCCATCCTAAAATTCATATGGAACCTTAAGAGAACCTGAATAGCCAAAACAATATTGAAAAAGAACAAAGTTAAAGGTCTTGCACATACTTCCTGATTTCAAAGTTTATTACAAAGCTATAGTAATCATAACAGTGTGATACTAGCACAAAGACTAGAGAGTCCCAGAAATAAGCCCTTGCATATATGGTCAAATGATTTTGATGAGGGTGCTACTTTCCAAAAGACCATCAGAATGGCTAAATATTAGAAATGAGAATTTTATTGGCCATATCAATTTGCAAGCCAGGAAAGAAAGTCTCCAGTGTAGACCAAGTGTTCTCTCTTCTAATAAGGGAAAAAACAGTTCTGGTTTTATGCCACACAGGATCTGTATTATACATATTCAACAGATTTGGGGAGAAAATTTATTTATGAAAGGAGTTGAGTAATGGGTAAATATATATGTAACATACATCTCATGTTCACTTTGGGGGGGAATTTAGAATTAAAATGAAATGGAATTTGGTTCTTCATGTCAAAAGGTTTGTGTGCAGTTTCTATAAGTCAGTTGAAGCTGGTCTAACATCTGCAATTGCTTATCAGATGAGAATGCTTGTAAGGCCGGTCCTTTGTCCAACCACAGTTGTAGTGGTCTGGGCTGTAGATCAGAGCAGATAGTTTCTAGTAGTAGGAAGTTTTGCTGTCAGAATTTAGAAATTTGCCAAACTGCTGGGCCCTGAATCCTAAACCTGTAGGTAAATTTGTTTTAGTTGATAAAGGGCATCTATTTTGGTCTCTCATATCACAGTGCCAAGACCATTCAATGAGAACAGGGAGTATTTTCAACAAATTGTGTTGGGAAAATTGTATCTCCACAGGCAAATACATAAGTAAATAAAGTTTGACCTTTACCTTATACTACATACAAAAATTAACCAGAGTGGAGCAAAGGCCAAACATAAGAGCTAAAACTACACAATCTTTAGAATAAAGCATAGGCTGGAGGGGAGAGGAGTATTGGGGAGTGATGTCATGGATATGATACCAAAAGGACAAGTAACAAAAGCACAAACAGATAAATTGAACTACATTAAAATTTAAAACTTCTGCTTGTCAAAATACATCATTAATAAATTGAGGCCTGGCTTGGTGGCTCAGCCTGTAATCCCAGCACTTTGGGAGGCCCAGGTGAGTGGATTGCCTGAGCCCACGGGTTCGAGACCCACCCGGGCAACTTGGTCTCTACAATAAAACAAAAAGTTAGCCGGGCGTGGTAGCGTGCGCAGGTAGTTCCAGCTACTTGGAAGGCTGAGGTGAAAGGATCGCCAGAGCCCAGCAGGTCGAGGCTGTAGTGACTGGGAGCATGCCGCTACACTCCAGTCTGGGCGACAGAGTGAGACTCCAACTCAAAAAATAAAATAAGATAAAATAAAATAGAATAAATAAATTGATAAAGTAACCAATGTAATTGAAGAATACATGTAAATAATATACCTTATAAGGGGTTAATATCTATTATATATAAACAACTCCTACAATTCAACAAGAAAGCACCCAATTTACACAACAGGGAAAAAACTTGAATAGATATTTCTCCAAGAAAGACATACAAATGGATAATAAGCACTAAAAAAAGACATTCAAAATCACCTATCATTTGGAAAATGCAAATCATAACCACAGTGAAATATCACCTCTCATCCATTAGAATGGCTACTGTTAAAAGAAAAAAATTCTTTTTTTTTTTCTTGCTAGGATGTGGACAAATTGGAATCCTTGTGCAATGTTGATGGGCAAGTAAAATGATGGTCTTTACAAAAAACAAAAAAAATAGCTTCTCAAAAAAGTTAAAAATAGAATTACGATATGATGCAGCAATTCTACTTCCGGGTATATATCCAAAAGATTTTAAAGCAGAGTCTTAAAGGAATATAGGTACACCCATGTTTACAGCAGCATCATTCATAAGTGCCAAAAGCTGAAAGCAATGCAAATGTCTTCCAATGAATAAATGGACAAACAATGCATTTAGCGTTTAAAAGAAAGAAAATTCTGACATATGCTGCAACAATGGATGAACCTTGAGAATGTTGTGCTAAGTGAAATTATCTAATCATGGAAAGACTAGGTGATTCTACTTATCCGAGATATCTACAGCAGTCAAATTTTATAAAGACTGAAAGTAGAATAGTGGTTGCCAGAGGCTGGGGAGAGAGGGGAATAAAGAGTTATTGTTTAATGGATATAGAGCTTCAGTTTTGCAAAATTAAAAGAGTTCTGGATGTCGGTGCACAATAATGTAAATCTACTTAACACTACTGAATTGTACACTAAAAAAATGATTAAGATGATAAAGGTTATTATGTATTTTACCACAATTTAAAATTAAAATAAATTAAATATTGATACATGGTATAGCATCATGAACCTTGAAAAGATTATGTTTCTGGAACTGGAGCAATCATACCATATTAGATCATGAGGTGATCTCGAGAATGATATCCATGTACAAAAAAGTCACAAAGATGGCTGGGTCCACAGGAACCTTGTGGAGCACAAATACTGTACTAATCCTAATCAACTCACTTTCAGATTTTAATAGAAAAGAGAAATGAATTTCTATCCTGTTTAAGCTACTGTAACCTTAGATTCTTTGCAACAAAACCTAATCCTGATATGGTATCCCTTCTTTTAAAATTTAATTTAATTTAATCTCTTTCTCCTTCTCTTTAAGGATCTTAACGTTCAGCATCACTGGTACCCTTAAAAAAAAAAGAAAATATTAAGCTTAGTGAAAAAACCCAGACACATAGGATTATATATTGTATGATTCCATTCACACAAAATGTCCAGAATGAACAAAACCATAGAAAAATAGGTTGTGGTTTCTAGAAGCTGGAGTGCAGGGAGTATTTTGAGTGGATATTTACGGGTTCATAGTTACTTTTCAAAGTGATAAAAATGTTTTGGAATTAAATAGTGGTGATGTGTGCACAACTTGGTGAATATACTTTAAAATGCTGAATTGTGTACTATATAGAGAGATAGTTTATAACATTTTATTGAACTAATTTTCAATAAAAACCGAAACAACAAAAATGTCCACAAAAATTCATACATAGAGAATAAGTTAAATAAAAAATTATGGTCTCTACAATGGGATTACACGCAGCCACTAAGAAGACATTAAAAAGTAAAAAGAAATAAATCATTACATTTAAAAAGTGCCAAGCTATATCATTAAGTTAAAAACAACAAATATTAAGTACAAAAACTGAATATCTGACCACCTTTGAGAAATAAAAATCAGTGGATATGCAGGTAGATGCATCACACACAGTTGCTCCTCCCAAAGTAATTATTTAAAAAGTGATCATAATAGTCATCTTTGGAGATTTTTTTTAGTTTTCATTTGGTATCTTTCTGAAATGTTTACTTTTTCCCAACTATACCTTTATTTTTTATTTTTTTGAGTCGGGGTCTCACTCGGTTGCCCAGGGTGAAGTGCAGTGACTATCACTGCCCAGAGCAGCCTCGACCTCCTGGGCTCAGACATCCTTTCACCCCAGCATCTGGAGTAGCTAGGACTATAGGTCTGCGCTACCACGACCGGCTAATTATTATTATTATTAATTTTTTTTTTTTTGTAGAGACGAGATTTCGCTGTGTTGTCCAGACTGGTCTCCAACTCTTGATCTCAAGCAATCTTCCCTCCTTGGCCTCCCAAAGAGCTGGGATTACAGGCATGAGCCACCACGAGGGGCCTTTATTTCTCCTAACTTTATATAATTTATTTATTTTATTTATTCTGTTGACTATTTATAGAGGTTATCTTGGCAGGGAGATAATGGGTCTTTTGCTGTCTTCTTTGTATTTCTTACTATTCTAAAAAAAATCCTGGTGACTATCACATTAATAAAATAAAATGAAGAAAAAGTCGTGTGTAGTTTCCCTCTAAATCATTCTTATTTTTCATTTTATGAGAATGTTACAGAAACTCCACATTTTACAAATTTATTATTTTAATTATTATGAATACATAATAATTGTAAATATTTATGGGTTAGCTGTAATATCAAGATACATGTATGCAATGTGTAATGATTAACTCAGAGTAATTAGCATCACCATCCCCTCAATAATTTATCATTTCTTTGTATTAGGAACATTCCAATTCCACTCTTTCAGTTATTTTGAAATATAAAATACATTGTTGTTAACTATAGTCGTCCCATTGTGCTACCAAACACTGGATGTTATTCCTTCTATCTAAGTGCATTTTTGCACCCATTAATCATCCCTTCTTTATCCCCCCCCACTACTTTTTTGAACCCCTTAGATTTATGCATGCAAACAATGAACAGAGAAGCCCTTTGATTTGTATATGTAAGAGAGAAATTCTTGGACTTGAGATGAAAAATAATTTCCAAAATAAATCACAATGAATCAACTAACTACCCAATTTAAAAGAATTATGAAAACAGAGTATTATCACTCAAAGGTGTGTTTAGTTTTAAGCGTCCTTTAAACATTGTAAATTAAGAAAAAAAATAGGATCTATAGCACTTCTCAAATTTGGCTTTACAGTTCCTTCACCTAAGAGTGCCCTCTTCTGGTTCCATGATGCACATTCAGTTGGTTTATTGATGTTGAAAAAAAGCATAGCTTGAAGATGATGGGAGAAAAAAGATCGTTTTGAAACCTGGAAAAAAAAAGGCTTTAGTTCTCCTTTCTAATACAACAAAACAAACAAAAACTTAGCTGCAAGTATAATGGTGGTTGTCGGAGGCTGGAAGGAGGGGAAAATTGAGAGTTGTTTAATGAGTATGAAAAAATGTTGGAGATTGCTTGTACAACAATGAGAATATACTTAACACTGCTGAACTGTACACATAAAAATGGTTAAAACGGCAAAATTTATGTTATGTATATTTTGCCACAATAAAAAATAAATAAATAAGCACATCTAATTGTAGTATAAATAGTCCAGGTTGATGACAGCAGCTCTAAACTGGGACTATTTTCACCTCAAGTCAAATGTTTACCATAAATCAAACCTACCTGGATATGATATAATTTTTAGTTACTGTCATTCTATTAAAATAAGCTCATATCTCTCTTAATTTACTAAAGCTCTAGCTATAGAACAACTTAATTTTAATTTTCATCTTAATGTCTTTAGTCTTGAAGATTTAGAGACCCATGTAAAAACATAAAAATGTTATTTCATTTACCTTGAGAAATAATAAAATATTCTTCATTTTCAAAAAATAAAAACTCAAAGATTTGACTTGTATATCTGAGCGAAGAGCATAACACTTCACTGAAATAAAAAAGGAAAATAAAAAAAGGAAAGGAACAGATTTGGTGGATTAAGAATAGACCAATGATTCTCAACAGGGAATTATTTTGCTCCCCAGGGGACATTTGGCAATATATGGAGATATTTTTGGTTACTACAAGTGGGAGAGTGGGGGGAATACTACTGGCATACAGTGGGTAGAGGCTTGGCTTAGAATACTACTAAACATCCTACAATGCACAGAACAAGTCACCAACACAAAGACTGATCTGGCCTTAAATGTCAATAATACCAAGGCTGAGAAACCCTGGGTTAGCTTTCTCTTCTCTAACTTTGACCACTCTTGTCCAGTCTTTGCAGAAAACTTCTCTTTTTCTGTACCTAATTACACAAGATTCTATTTTCTCTTTCAAAGATACATTATCTTTGGGGGATATCATTCATACTTTTGACTTCAACTCTAACCTCTGTGTTGCAGACTCCCACATCAGTATGTCTGTCCCAATTGCTCTTCTACTGCTCTTCTAGCTCTAAAACACTGTTTCTCTCAATATCCCTTCACGTGTTTTCATCAAGCTACTGCCACACCTGTCTTTATTAGTAGCATCTCATACAAAAACTACAAGATTATTTATTTCTTAAACATTTACTGACTACCTAATTTGTATAAAGGCTGTGCTGAGTACTTGGAGAAATGTAGAGATGGTGAAGATGAGAGATAGTTTAAGTGCTTTAGATGTATTATTTCAGGTTGTGGTAATAAGGACTCTTGCAAGAAAGAAATTATTATTACCTGGAAACCAAAGTTCCAAGAACTTAATTAATTACTTAAAGATCATGGAGTTTGTAAATAGCAGACCTCATTAACAGTCAGTTCTATTTTAACTTCAAGGATTGAACTCTTTCCTCTAAAATAAACAAAAACAAACAAACAAACAAACACTGAAACAATGCTGGAAAAGTGTACTTGTTCACAGGCAAAGGGAGATGGATGTGAAGGCTATTTGAATAGTGAAGGTCTAAGACTTTCCAGAAGACTTTCTTCTAAGACACATTGTCTTCTGGATACTTACCATATATCATAGAATATAACATCACAGTAGTAAGATGAGCCACTATTGTCCATACTTCCAAGAAAGAAAAAAAAGCTATCCATTAAAGTATGATGAATGATCACTTGTCAGGTCTCAGAGATTTCCTGATACTAAAACGTGAAAAAAAAAAAAAATATATATATATATATATAAAGCCTTCAAAATTTACAAATTTGTTTAAAAAAAATTAAGAAAAAAGTGACCTTAGATTCTATGACATACAGAGAATTTATTTTCCACACACAATTTTCGTGGTTAATGCTAGTGTGTTGTTCTGCCCTCTAGTCAACTTGCATGTTTGTATACTGCTTTTAAAATGGTCATAGCTAGTTTCATGGCTCTATGGTGTGTATCTGCAACTGGCTTGTAAAGCTCTTCAATAATTTTTTGATTACCGCCTCTTCCCCCTCCACGACTCTCCCAAACATATATCCAAAAGCCATGCAGTGTTTACCACTTAGAGGTAAAATTTAATTTCTTCTAATCTTAAAAATTGCATAAAATATAATAGCATCAAACTCGTTATAGATTCATTTATAATTAAGGAAGGGGAGTGCGATGGAAAAACATTATGTTGAATAAAAGCATCGTTTTTAAGGACCCATTTTTGTAAAAACGTTTAAATGTGGTGGAGTAGGGAGGGGGGTTGGAGGCGGAGAGGGGATATACGTCTCAGGATACAGGAAATACGGTAAGAGCGAACCCGGAGGAAGCCAGCTCTGTGCCCGGAGGGGACCCGCCGCCATCTCTGGTCTCTAAGCCTTGCCAGGGCCCACTGGAGAAAATTCCTGGGTTCTCTAATCCTTATGGGGGACCAACCTTGTGCCTCTGGGAGATCCACGCTCCCACCTGGAAACACGCGGGAAGCCAAGCCTCCAAAAAAGCGCTGCCTCCTCGCTCCGCGGTGGGATTATCCAGAAGGAACTCCCAACGGGGGAAGTACCACTCTCCCCTCCGCACCTCCTCCTGCATCAGCCAGCCTGAAATCGCACCCTCCTCCTCCGGAGAAGTAATGAAATATATTTCTCCTACCCCAAACCAGGTCAGATTTTTTTCTTTTTTATCTGAGACATCCAGGCTCTCTGAAATTTATTTACGTATTTCTCCAGATCTCTTTCTCCTTTTTTTCTGTTCTTGCCCCGATTTCAGAATAAAAGAAAGAACATTCAGGCATTAAACAGCTCTTTCGCAAAATATGCTTAGATGAAATTGTGGATATTTAATGACATTAAATGATTATTTTTAATATTTTAAATGTTATAATTGTAGTTATCGTTTCTAAGAATTAGACTTGAATCCTTTGATTTGCTTGAAAGTAATTCAGTGGTGCCAAGGTGGTAGGGGAAGTATAATCAAAATGTTCATGAGTTGATGATTTAAAGCTGGGTGATGTAGATGAGAGGATTTATTATACTATTCTGTCGGCTTTTACATGTATTTTTAACATTTTTGTATTTAATAAGAATGCCTAGTTCAAGATCAATAACAAGCATGTGTTGAAGGAAGGCCTAGTGCCTATGCCCAGTACTGTGCTCAAAGAGTGGATTGTAAATTGAGCCTTCAGAAGTGTATGTCTTTCTCTGTGTAAGGCAGGAGAGTTCATTAAGTTTTTTTTTTAAAAAAAGATGGTAAAATACAAGTGTCATAATGTTTGCCTGTTCAAGGTATTCAGGAAGCATGGAGGATAGACTAAGTCACTCCGCCTGGTAGTAATCAGGAGACATCAAGGAGGAAGGGGAATTTTGGGTGGGACTTTGGGTGAGTGGCATCTGCCATGTGAAGGAGGAGGGGATGCTTTTCAGGCCTTGGGTTTCTAGAGCAAAAGTCCTGCGAAAGGCTTCTTCTGGGAACAGCTTGGCTATAATTTTGAATCTATAGGATGTACTAGGAGATGAAGATAGACTGTTGCAGGGCTTTGAATGCTATGCTGGGCATTCAGCTCATTTCTTAAACAGTGACAGCCATAAAAGATTTTCAAACAAGTGATATTATTTGTATTTTAGGAGTTCACTTCTTACTATTAGAAAAGCAACCTCTGACAGTAATTTAGATGAGCTTTATAGAATGAAAAAAAATCTGATCTAAGTCTCATAGATCTTTATAATCCAGCAGAGAGAAGTAAGTATCCTTTCTTCATTCATGCAGTAGCTTTTATGGGAGCCCTTGCAATGAGTAGGAATTGTTCTGGGAGTTATGGAGGATGAATAGCCAAAATATAGTGACTTGTATATAGTAGGAGTGAAACAGATATTTCAATAAATTAGTCTGTGAATGATGGAATAACACTGGCAACCAAGGAGGGTTTGGTGGTACTGCACAGAAAAAAACTGAGCTCTATTTCACTTGAAAGCATCTCTTTCATAAGGCTCGTTCCATACAGCCTTACTTCTCTCATCTTTACCTCTACCCAAAGAGGTAATGGGGAGGGTGGTTACAAAATGTAGGGAGAGCAGTGCTCTGATAGAAAACAAAAGAGGTTGTATGGGGCAGTACGTGCAAGAACTACATAATTTCCCCCTAGTGATTCAAATCACTGAAAAATTGTAATAATAGCCAGTATTTACTGAAGATTTTTTTATGTGCCAGACAGTGTCCTAAAGAGCTTTGAATGTTATAATTTATTTGACACAATAACTCTGCTAGGGAAGTTTGTATAGACCAAGGAATGTTGTATAACTTGCCACAGGTTACACAACACTAAGTGGCTGAGCTGAGCTTTGAACCCAAAATGTTTGATTCCAGAGTCTGTGCTCCAAACTGCTATGCAATACACTTCTCCTAATACTATTTATACAATTGTGATATAGGACTATATAATTGTAATGAGGGCAGGGTGGAACATAAGAAAAACAAGGGAAAAAGAGATACACAGTAATAGAAGAAATTATTTCATTGTATTTTTACTATTTTTCAGTCTTTGAGGGATTCCAGTATGACTCCATTTCCTTGGTGTGTTTATAAAATAGTTCACCTGGTGAAGACAGTGAAGATTATTTACAATGCTACCCTGTTTTTTCTGAAGTCCTACAATTGGAAGTTGTGGTTTTTAAGGTAATCCCTTTACTAAAAATTTATTCTGAGGAGAAGGAAAAAAGTTGGTTTTGACACATTGAAAGTAACTAGCCAAATAAAACACAAAAAGCTAGCACCAAATGGCAGAACTGACACTATATTCTATATTATGTGAAACCATAAAATAATAATGTAATCTGCAGATTGTTTAGTTAAATTCACTTCTAATTACCTAATAATTTCTGTTATTATGAAATATAACTTTTAAACTACATTTTCTAATTGTTTCTGGTAAATGAAAACATAGTTGATATTTTTATATATTGATTTTATATGCTGCAGCCTTTCTGAATTCCATGTTTTAATAATTTATAGTTTTTTATTATCTGTTAAGTAATTATATTGTAAATAATGACAGTTTCTTTCCAATTTGTTTTTAGCTTGTCTTACTCTGCTAGCTAGGCTCTTCAGTACAAAGAAAAATAATAGCATTGGGAGAAAATTGCTTTGTCTTGTTCCTGAATTCTACAAAAAAAGGTTTTACCTTTTTTAGTAGGTTGTCTTTTTCACATTAAGGAAATTCCTTTATATTTCTAGATAACTGAGAGTTTTTGTTATAAATTATTATAGTTTTTTCACGTTTGTATCTGTTGCCATGATTATATACTTTTTATTCTCCATTAATATGACATTGTGACCATGTGATTAATTACACTGATCAGTGTTCTGTTGTTTTTCCTGCTTTTGGTTTAATCAAGCCTAATTATTGAATATTTTGTTTCTATTTTAATAATTTTGGCTTTTATCTTTATTTGCTTTTTTCTACTTTTTGTTTGCTCATTTTCTGATTTATTGAATTAAACATTTAGGTCATTGATTTTTGGTGTTATTCTTTAAAATAAGAATTTTGGGCTATACATTTTTCTCTACCACTTTAGGAGAATTTCACAGACTTTTTATACGTAGTATTTTTATTATTCACTATTTATTATTTAAAATTTTATTTTATAATTTGATATTTGACCCATGAGTTATTTGATTATTATTTTTATTTCATTTTATTTTAAAGATGTGGGGTATAATTCAGGATTAGGTATTCGAGTGGTCATCTTATAGGTAAAGTTTAGGCCTCCCTTTGGTTCCCACTTCGCCTGGTTTGAGATCAGGTACTCTTATTGATGTTGTGTCCTCCTCCTTCCCCTGGCGGTCTTCTGCTACTGCCAACTCCTTTCTTATAATATTATGGTAAATGTTCAGGGTCCACTTATGAATGAGAACATGTGGTACTCTGTTCTTTGTTTCAGTGATAGATCACTGAGTATTATAGACTCTAAATCCGTCCAAGTTGTTGCAAAGTCCATATGTTTGTCCTTCTTTATGGCTGTGTATATATGTACCACAATTTTTTTATCCAGTCCAGTTTTGATGGGCAGCACAGTTCGTTCCATGTTTTTGCTATTGTAAATAGTGCTGCAATAAACATACATGTACAGGTGTCTTTTTGGTAGAATGATTTGAGTTCCTCTGGGTATATTCCCAATAGGGGGATTGCTGGGTCATATGGAAGGTCAATTTTTAGTTCTTTCAGAAATCGCCACACTGCTTTCCATAGAGGTTGAACTTGTTTGCATTTCTACCAGCACCACAGAAGCATTCCCTTTTTTCTGCACCCTCGCCAGCATCTGTTGTTTGTTTTATTAATGATGGCCATTCTAACAGGGGTTAGGTGGTATCTCAGAGTGGTTTCGATTTGCATTTCTCTGGTGATGAGTGAGGCTGAACACTTTTTCATGTGTCTGTTGGCTGCCTGTATATCTTCTTTTGAGAAGGGTCTATTCATATCTTTTGCCCACTTTTTAATGAGGCTGTTTGTTATTTTTCCTTTTGGCACGTTTGAGTTCCTTGTAGATCCTAGATGTTAGGCCTTTGTCAGATACACAGTGAGCAGATATTTTTTTCCCATTCTGTGTGTTGTCATCCTGCTCTCTTGATGGTTGCTTTTGCTGTGCAAAAGCTTTTCAGTTTGATGAAGTTTCACTTGTTTATCTTATCTTTTATGGCATATGCTTTTAAGGTTATAATCAATAATTGGTTGCCTATTCTGATATGCATACATAATTATTTGATTAGTTTAAAATTTTCCAAATGTACGAGGCTTCTTTTTAAAAAATCATATTATGAAATGATTAGTCCAATTATAGTTAAATTTCATCTTTTTTCTGCTTTTTCTTTTAGTCCTTGTAACAACAACAACAACAACAACAACAAAATACTTATATACTGGCTGCTCATCCCAATAGAACTTGGCAATATCAAACTTTTTCTTGTTACATACATAGAAAAAGCCTAGTGATGATTCATTTATGGAGTTATTGTTGCTTTTTATGCTTGTGGTTTTAAATTTTTTATTTTGATTTAATTGCACACTTGAAAAACTGTGAGATTACTACAAAGAACTCCCATATCTTTTACCCAAATTCATCAATTAACATATTTACCTTATCATTCTATTATTTCCCTCTTCTCTCCCATTTCACAGTAATTTTGCAGATATCATGCCCCCTTAATATGGCAGTGTGTATTTCCTCATATTTATGAATTTTTCCTATATGACCCCAGTGCATATGTTAAAATCAAGAAATTTGACATTGTTTCATTATTACTTATGCCATACACCAATTATTGTCCCAATAATGTCTTTTATATTTATTTTTTTGGTCGATGTTCTAATCTAATGATGCATTGCACTTACTTATCATGCCTCTTCAGTCTTTAATCTGGAACAGTTTGTTGACCTTTCATTGTCTTCTATGTATGTAAAAAATACAAACTCAGTTTCTCTGCTTCTGATACTGATTGTGTGGAAAAAAACAGTTTTCCTTCTGCTCTTGCACCACAACAACCAATACAGCAAACTTCTGTGACCAAACGTATAGGAATTTTTCCCCACCAACAGGCGAGTAATCGGGTCTACAGCAGACACCACCTGGGTATTCTCCAATCCAATTCAATTCTTTAGTGGGTCTACATGGAGATAGTGTCAAATCCCACAGGTTGAGGGCTTAGTCTCACAATACTGCCTCCACTGCAGACATAAGTCACAAGTCAGGACCTCCAGAATTTCTGACTGATCAGCTTCATGTTGGGGTTCTCAAAAGCCCCTCTTTAGGTTCAATTAATTTGCTAAAGCAGCTTATAGAATTCAGGGAAATACTTAAATCTACCCATTTATTATAAAGGATATTTTAAAGTCTACAAATAAACAGCCAGATGAAGAGATACATGGGGTGAGGTCTGGAAGAGTTCCATGCACAGGAGTGTCCTTTGCTGTGGAGTTTGGGTGTATCCTTATCTGTGGAGTTTGGGTCTGACACGAAGATGAGCTCTTGTTTACCTTTCTGCAAGCCTCCAGGAGTTCAGCAGTCTAGAAACTCTCTATACTCTGACCTTTGGACCTTTTATGGAAACTTCATTGGATAGGCATGATTGAAGATTGGGTAAAAATGTTATGATCTAATACTAATAGACTGAGTGGAGAAACCTAGCAAGGCCTGTCTGTTTAGATTTTTCTTGGCCTCTCTGTGCAGCTTCCTTCCTCTGGGTATGGGGAAGGGCCCCCTCTGAAATGGGGATCTTATGACTACAATTAGACAAGGTAGTTCAGATAATTTGTTTATGGCTAGTTTCAAGACAGAAACCTGTAAGAAGATTAGAGTATATTTTTAGTTTCTATAACCTGCCTTGGGGAGAAAAGAAAGCAGGTGAAAGGAAGGGGGGGGGGGGAAGAGAGAGGTGGGGGGGGAGAGAGAGATTGAGATTCTGTTTTCTGAGGCCTAAAGTGCCCCAACATTGTAACAAAAAACAGTCTTTCATCTTTATTGTTCTGAAGCTGTTTTGAAGATGCTTCAGGGACCAGGGACAAAAAGCCACCAAATACTTTAACAAAAGATATACTTATTATTTTAGTCATTTAGGAAATGACACAGGCTTTGGGAATTATGAGCCAGGAACCATGGATTAAAACCAAAATAGACAGATAGATAGATAACAATATCACATGGTATTGACAATTTTTAAAAATACAAGACAATTATTTTGTGGAATGTTCCTCAATTTAAGTTTGTATGCCATTTCCTTATCATTGTATTAGGTTATGCATGTTGAGAAGAATGCCACAGAAGTAATGTGGTGTTCTCAGAGCATCGTATTGGTGGCATGTGACTCTAGTTTGACCTCTTTGGAGTAAGATTATCTTTAATTACTTAGTTAGGATGGTGGACATTTGCTTGATTATTCTATTCTAAAGTTAAAATTTTTCTCTTTATAATTAATAATTTTGCTAGAAATACTTTGAGACTGTGTAACTACCCTGTTCCTTATCAAACTATCACCTGCTAGTTTTTTGTGTCCATTGATAATTTTTAAGTGTTTAACATAGACTTTCTGTCAATTTAAAAAATTTTAAATGTAAGGGGTACATGTGCAATTTTGGTATATGGGTATATTGTGTGATGATGAGGTTTGGGCTTTTCATTTATCCCGTCACCCAAATAGTGAGCATGGTACCCAATAGGTAGTTTTTAAACTCTCACCCCCCTCTTGAGGAGTTTTCAGTGTCTGTTGTTCTTATCTTGATGTCCATGTGTACCCAGTGTTTAACTCTTACTTATTAGTGAAAGTGTGTGGTATTTGATTTTCTGTGTCTGTGTTGATTTGCTTTTAATAGTGGTCTCCAGCTGCATCCATGTTGCTGCAAAGAACATGATTTTGTTCTTTTTTATGGTCGCATAGTATTCCAAGGTGTATATTACCACATTTTATTTTTTGATGGGTACCTAGGGTTGACTCCACATCTTTGTTATTGTGAATAGTGCTGCGGTAAACATGAGTGCAGGTGTCTTTTTGATAGAACAATTTATATTCCTTTGGGTATATACTCAGTCATGGGATTGCTGGGTTGAGTGGAAATTCTATTTTTAGTTCTTTGAGAAATCTCCAAACTACTTTCCCCAGGGACTGAACTAGTTTACATTCCCACCAGCATTCCCTTTGTTCTGCAACCTTGCCAATATCTGTTGCTTTTTGGCTTTTTAATAATAGCCATTTTGACTTCTGTGGAATGGTTTCTCTTTATAGTTTGATTGACTGAATTAAACATTACTATGATGACTGCCAAATGATAATTTTTAAATATCTTATTTTTTTATATTCTACCTCATGGAAGAGCTTTTCTTCTCCATTTATTTGTTTATTAGTTTGTACACATAAAGATTTACTTTATTTCATAAATATCTTGTTGCTATCATTATTTATTTAAATGCCCAAATTGTCCCAGATTTAGTCAGTGGCTTCCCATTGAAGTTGGTTCTTCTGTCCCTTTGATACATCTCATCATTCTCTGACCCATATTTTGACTTACTTTAACATTTCTTTTCTTCCTTACTTCATTTAGATTTCCTACCCCTGGTCATTTCTCTAGGGACTCTGGTGCCTTTAATTGGGGGTGGTATTTAGAAACTGAGACATGGGCATATGGCTTTTTTTAGCTTAACATTTTGTTATTATTTTCCATTTAATTGCATTGAGTACAGAAAACATTGTTTATATGCTAATGATTATTTCATATTTGCTGACATTTGCTTTAGGTCCTAGAGAACCTGATCAATTTAGTGTTTCATGTGTGTCTTGAAAGATTGTATATATTCTAATTGTTGCATGTAGGGTTTTATAAATGTTCATTATATTTGTTAATTGTGTTGTTTAAAACTTCTGCATTCCTACTAAGTTTTTGTTTGTTAGATCTATCAATTACTGAAAGAGATAAAGTTAATAATCTCCCACTGTGACTGTTAGTTTTGTCAATGTTTGCTTTGTATAATAAAGGCTTTGCTGTTATGTACATACAAGTAAAGAATATATACATATACATCTTTTGTCATGTTAGGGACTTTTTTATATTTCAAATCTATTTTATTTGCTATTAACTTAGCTACAACAGCTTTCCTTTGTTTGAATGATATTTCTTTTTTCATTCTTTTGCTTAACTCACTTTTTTCTTTTTTAGAAAATGTTTTGCCGAAAAGGTGAATGCTTTTATTTGATTCGGAATTTGCTAGTAAAATCAGTAGCAAGGATGCGTTTTATATATCTAAACATTCTCTTTTTTTACTTTTTAAAAAAATTTTATAAAATTTTAGCCAGGTGTGGTGGCTCATGCCTGTAATCCCAGCACTTTGGGAGATGGAGTTGAGAAGATTGCCTGAACCTAGGGGTTTGAGACCAGCCTGGGCAACTTGGCAAGACCTTGTCTTTACAATAAATCAAAAATGTAACCAGGCATGGTGGAACATGCCTGTAGTTCTGGCTTCTTGTAAGGCAGAGACGGAAGGGTTGCCTGAGCCCAGCAGGTCGAGGCTGCAGTAGCCGTGGGCATACCACTGCATTCCAGCCTGGGTGACAGAGTGAGACTCTGACTCAAAAAAAAAAGAAAATAAAACATTTTAACTCAACAGAAAAGTTAAAAGATATATTTCATCCACAGTAGGGCCCCCTCATCTGAGGGGATTGCATTCCAAACCTACAGTGGATGCCTGAAATGGAGTAGTACTAAATCCTATATACACTGTATTTTTTTCCTATACATGCATATTTATGATAAAGTTTAATTTATGAATTAGGCATGGTAAGAAATTAACAAGTATAACTAATAATAAAATAGAATTATTATAACAATACACTGTTCACTGTTTCACAGATAGATTTGTTCTTACTGTAGATCTTAACATCCTAAGCATATGCACTTTTTTGTGCCCTATGAAGTTGAAAACTTTCACCTTTGCATTTAAAGAAAGCACTTTATGACTTCTCTGTCATATGCAAATTGTCAGCATCACTACTTTTGCACTTTGGGGCTATTGAGTAAAATAAGGATTACCTGAACACAAGTACAGTTGATCAAATAACCAAGATGGCTACCAAGTGAATAATAGGTGGGAAGTGTATACTGCGTGGATACACTGGACAAAGAGATGATTCATGTCCTGAGTAAGATAACATGAGATTTCATTATACTACTCAGAATGGCATGAAATTTGAAAACTTAAGAATTATGTATTTCTAGAATTTTCTATTTTTTTTTTTTTGAGTTGGAGTCTCACTCTGTCGCCTCAGCCTTCCGATTTATTATAGAGATGAGGTCTCACCAAGTTGCCCAGACTGGTCTCGAACCTGCGGATTCAGGCAATCCACTCATCTCAGCCTTCCAAAGGCACAGGATTACAGGCTGAGCCACCGAGCCCAGCTGGAATTTTCTATTTAATAGTTTCAGAGTGTGATTGACCATGGATAAGGTGGGGGCCTACTTTAAATTCATCAATTGTTTACATTTTACTACATATAGTTTATCTATATTTCTAAACATATATATGTTTTTACACATATATACACATATACATATATACATACATTTTTTTCCTGAACTATTTGGAAGTTCAGCCATAAACACTTCATCTTCTAATGCTTAAGAACAATGGTATTGGCCGGGCTCAGTGGCTCAGCCTGTAATCCTGCACTTTGGGAGGCCGAGGTGAGTGGATTGCCTGAGCCCGCAGGTTCGAGACCCGCCTGGGCAACTTGGCGAGACCTCATCTCTACAATAAATCAAAAATCAGCCGGACGTGGTAGCCTGCGCCTGTAATTCCGGCTACTCGGAACGCTGAGGCAGAAGGATCGCCGGAGCCCAGCAGATTGAGGCTGCAGTGGCTGGGAGCGGTCACTGCACTCCAGTCTGGGTGACAGACTGAGACTTCAAAAAAAAAAGAACAATAGTATTACTCTGAGAATATAACCAGAGGAGCTTAAATCATTCTACAAAAAAGATTCCTGCACACTCATGTTTATTGCAGCACTATTCACAACAGCAAAAACATGGAACCAACCGTGCTGCCCATTGAAAGTAGACTGGATTTTTAAAATGTGGCACATATACAAGATAGAGTACTATAGAGCCATAAAGAAGGACAAAATTATGGACTTCTTAGCAACTTGGATGGATTTGGAGTCTATAATACTCAGTGATCTATCACAGAAACAAAGAATTGAGTACCACATGTTCTCACTCATAAGTGGACTCTGAACATTTATGAGTATGTTATAAGAAAGAAATCGGCAGTAGTGGGACATTGCCAGGGAAGGGGGGGGCACATAACATCAATAGGGGTACCTGATCTCAAACCAGTAAAAATGGGGACCAAAGGGAGGCCCAAACTTTATCTTTACCACTTAACTACCTAATCCTGAATTATATCCCACATCTTTAAAATAAAATACATTTTTTAAAGAAAGAACAATGGCATTACTATTATACACAGAAAAAATTAACATTGATACAATTTTGTGCTCTAATATATTACCCATATAAAGTTTCTCCTAATTTTTCTAACAATATCCTTTATAGCTTTCTATTTGTTTTGATTCAGAATCCAGTCAAGGATCATGTATTGTATTTAGTCGTCATACCCCTTTAGTGTTTTTAAATCTAGAATAGCACTCTCCCATTTTTTTTTATTTTTGTGACACTGACATTTTGTGAGTCCATGTAGTTGTCCTGTATATGTCCCACAATATGAAACTTGTCTGATTGTTTTCTCATGATTAATGTATGCATTTTTAGCAAGAAAACTACATAGGTGATGCTTTGTCCTTCTTAGACACGAAATGCCAGTTTTTCCCAAGGGTCTTGATGCTCTTTGATGATGTTATGGATGGCTAAGTAGGTTCTTTTTACTTCTCCCTTAAGAAATAGTCACGCTGCGCTTGGTGGCTCAGCCTGTAATCCCAGCGCTTTGGGAGGGCAAGGTGAGTGTTTGAGACCCGCCTGGGCAACTTGGCGAGACCTCATCTCTTCAATAAATCAAAAATTAGCCGGGCATGGTGTAAGGTAAACGAAACCAGACCAGGCGAAACGGCAACAAAGGAGCCAAGAAAAATTTATTACTGCAGTCCCGGGTGAGGTTCACCGGTCCATGTAGCTGTGGGCCGGAGAAGTCCCACCCAGCAAGATGGCCAATGGGTTTATAAAGGGTACACTGAGAAAGCTGTGTGGGGGGGGTCAGGGAGAGCAATCATTGGTTGGGACAACTGTCACATCTGCTGGTGATTGGCTGAACGGGGTTGCTAGAGTCGCTGTAACAGGTACTGGCTGGCTTTGCGGCTGGAGTCTTAGTTCTGGTTACTCATTTTTGCTGGCTCACTCTCGCCCATTGTTCTCCTGGTCCGGGTTGGAGCCATCTTGTTGAAGCCTGCCCTGCCATCTGGTACCTCCGATCTTACATTCCAGCCTTTTGGTCATAGGGGAACCAGCTCGTTCTAGCTACTTCCTGCTGGGGAGGGGCAGCGTGGGGGGGGGTCTCAAGGCTGGTATAGGGCCGGAGGTGGTTCGGACGGAAGGGACGAGTATGAATGTAACAGTAGTTGGTTGACCATTATTTGAGAGAGCTCTGCCAGGCACTGTTGGGGAAACCTAAAAACACACAGGGCCATCGACAAGAGCATAAATACAACAATCAGTGGAGTCAGAACAGGGAGAAGCCATGTTAGGAGCTGGGTTTGCCACCACCCTGAGAATGGGCCTCCAGTCAGGTCTTCTCTCCGTTTTTGGAGGTTTTCTTGTAGTTGTTTAATTCTGTCCTTGACTATCCCTGATTTATTGTCATAGAAGCAGCATTCCTCCCTAAGAAATAGGCATTTCTCTCCCTCTTTTTCTGTTAGCAGGTCTAGTCCTTGTCGATTCTGGAGGACCATGTCAGCCAGGGAATCTAGTTGTGTTTGTAAGTTTAGGACCATGTCCGCCACTTGTTGTATGTCCTCGATCAGTTGGAAGGAGAGCTGTTTGTAAAAGTGAAGTGAGGATCCCAGCCCTGCTGCTCCTGTTCCCATGGCCGCGGTAATACTCAGCCCCACCAGCAGAGGTATGAGCTCAACTGCCTGCCTTACCCGTGATGTTGAGGAACAGACCACAGGGACAGGCAAGCTTTGGTTACCGGGTGCTATTACAACGATGGGGAGGAGGATGACAAGAATGCAGGACCCCGACCAGTTGGGGAACAAGACCGGGAACATGGTAGTGCCGCACAGAAAGGCGGTCCCATTAAGTGGGGGCAGAGGGTGTTATTTGATTGGACCATGAGTGATCATGAGCAGAGGTGGAGGGGGGCCCATCTGACCCCCAGGGTGCCGTTTTGTGTTATACACTGGGCCGCGGGCAAGTCATGTGGGAGAGGGATGTCAGAACACGGTAGTGAAGGTGGACATTGGGTTGGAGTCATAGGGAGAGTCCAATTTCCTGTGACCGGGACAGGGGAGACCCAGGACTGACCGGACCTGAGGCATAGCCAGCCGTCCTTTGCTAAGCTGGGGTTAGTAAGGTTAAGTAGGGTATGGGTTTTGTTAAGGACAGAAAGGAGTTCCAGGTTCGTCTGATAAGGGCCTTGGGGTTTTGGGAGGTTGGGGTGCACCAACACCAGTCCATTGAAATGTTGAATGAGTTCTTCCATGACCCACTTGGTGTTCTGCTGTTCTGCATAATCCTGTGCCCCTCCCCCATCTGATTTACCCACAGGTGGTCTGAGGTTCCAGCAGATTTCTTGTCCCTGGTGCCCAGGACAAGAATACCTAGCACGTTGTCCCGCACTCCGTCCCATCCAGGCCTGTTTGGTTGGTCTGAGGCAGACCGAGGCTTGCTCATATCATGGTGCCTGGACAAAAGAATGGAAGGTTGAACACTCAGTGGGGCAGGGGGGTATCTTTCCTTGGGGATTTGGTGGGGGGTCTTGCTCCCAGCAGCGAACTGTGCCACTGCCGCCTGGGCAGCCCACTTGGAGATCTCTTAACATTACTGCAGCGCAGTACTTTTGTTTTCCTAGTTGGCACGAAAATTTTTGATGATAGCACGTACGGGGATGATAGCATGTACGGGGAACCAGCTGGTAGAGTTGGGGTTTTCCTGCAGAGATGCATCGGTTGCAAGTCCAATCAGCCATTCCCCATGTCATCGTAAAGTTATTGGTTAGGCTTACTAGCATCAATATGGCTAAACCGTAACTGGAGTGGTCCCACCTCATTAGATTTCCACACTTCATTGTTGGGAGGGGCCCACTTGAGCCGAGAAATGTGGTACCATGAGGGGTGCCCTAACAATTTAGTCACAGTAGGAGTTGTAAGGACTACTGTGTAAGGTCCCGTCCAGCGAGGTTGAAGGGACCGGGGTTGGAGCTCTCGATGGAGAACCTCGTCACCAGGCTGTAGAATGATGGCTGCCCGTGGATCAGATGTGGAGTTGGCCTGGGGCAGGGTTTGGTCGGCGTGCTCTCATAGGAGGTGTCTGAGGAGTGAGAGGTAGGGCAGGTAGGAGGCTAGTGGTGGAGGAGTTGTAGGAAGGCTGGTGTTAATGAGAAAAGGCCTACCATACATCAATTCAAACGGGCTAAGGCTGACTGACCCCCGGGGAGCCTCACGCACCCTAGTGAGGGCAACAGGGAGCAGAGCGGGCCAGGAAAGTTTTACCTCCAAGGAAAGCTTGTTTAGTTGGTCCTTCAGGAGGCCATTTGCCCATTCCACCTTACCCGAGGACTGAGGGCGGTAGGGGATGTGAAGTTTCCAGATGATGTTGAGGGCTTCGGCCACCAGCTGAGTGATTTTGGAAATGAATGCTGGGCTGTTGTCTGACTGGATGGTTGTAGGGAGGCCGAAGCAGGGGATGATGTGCTCCACTAAGGTCTCAGCCACCACTGAGGCTGTCTCCCGGCTCGTGGGAAAGGCCTCGATCCAACCTGAAAAGGTGTCTACCATTACCAGCAGATATCAGTACTTTTTGTGTCTTGGCATATGAGTGAAGTCCACCTGCCAGTCCTGTCCAGGGAGACACCCTCGCAGCTGGTGGGCCACCATCCGGCGCCGGAGGTCTCCTTGAGAGGAAACATATGCACAGGTTTGACAGGCCATATGGACCTGGTTGATGGCTTCTCAGAGACCCTGAGGTGAGAAAATCGGGGAAAGAAACCTGTGCATGGCCTTGGGACCAATGTGTAAAGGCTGGTGGATTGTGGCCACGATTTCCTTTGCTTGTGTCTGGGGAAGGATTATCCTGTCTCTGAGGTATATCCACCCCTGTTGCCAGCCACAGCGCCCTGGCTGAGGAGTCGCTGTTGTTCGTCCTCCGAGTACCTGGGAGTTAGGGAGGGAGAAAGAAACAGGACAGTGGTGGCGTCCTGGGTTGAGGTAAGTTGGCGGGCCGTGGCGTCGGCCAGGGCGTTTGCTTGGATGACAGGGTCTGTGCCTGTCTGATGGCCTCGACAGTGGACAATGGCTACCTCCTTAGTTTCTTGTAGGACCTAGAGTAAATGTTGAATGGCCTTCCCATTGACCTCCGGAGTTCTCCGGGTGATTAAGAACCCCCTTTCTTTCTAGATCGCCGCATGGCTATGGGCGATAAGGAAAGCATACTTAAAATCGGTATATGTAGTGGCCCTGCGGCCCTTTGCCAGCTGTAATGCTCGGGTGAGTGCCACCAGCTCTGCCTTTTGGGAAGAAGTCCCTCGTGGTAGTGAGGCAGCTTCCACCATGGTGGGAGGAGAGACTACTGCATAGCCTGCCCTCCGTCTGGGCCCCTAGTTGAGCTTCCATCTATAAAGAATGTGAGATCAGGGTTAGACAGAGGTTGGTCAGAGAGTCCCGTGTGAGGGAGGCTAAGGGTCTCTACCAGCTTCACACAGGAATGTTCAGGCAAACCTGAGGAGCTACAAGAGGGAAGGAGAGTAGCTGGATTTTGAAGCGGTAATGAGCGAAGAGACACTTGGGGGTGTTCTATGAATAAAAGGTGGAACTCCTGGACCCTAGAAGGGCTTAATAAGGATAATGACTTATGACCCAAGAGGTCCTGGAGTCTATGGGGGAAGTAGACCGTAACCGGCTGTTGAAGGGTAAGCTTTAGAGCCTCCTTGGTTAAACAAGCCACTCTTGCCAGTGCCCGGAGGCAAGGCTGCCATCCCTGGATGGTGGGGTCCAACTGTTTGGACAGGAAGGTGACCGGTCGGTGAGAGGGTCCCACTGGTTGGGCCAGGACCCTGGTTGCCGTCCCAGTTTTTTCCTCGGTGAACAGGAGGAAAGGCTTGCGGAAGTCAGGAAGCATAGTGTGGGGGAGGCTAGGAGCGTGGCAAGGTCTTGAAGGTGCAGACTGCAGCTAAGGGAGAAGTGAGGGGGCCGGTGGGAGTTTCCTTAGCTGCAGCATATAGCGGTTTAGCAAGTATAGTGAAACTGGGGACCCAATATCTAAAGAAGCCTACCAGCCCAAGGAATGACAAGATTTCAGCACCCGAGGTGGGGGTAGGAGTTCCTTGATGGAGGTGGTGCGGTC
Source organism: Carlito syrichta (assembly GCF_000164805.1). Taxonomy (NCBI): domain Eukaryota; kingdom Metazoa; phylum Chordata; class Mammalia; order Primates; family Tarsiidae; genus Carlito; species Carlito syrichta. Next base: position 49,412 of record NW_007260115.1, read on the forward strand.
CACCATGAGGGCCTTGGAGGTGGGGGTCAGGGCCACCTCTAGGTAGGTGACTTGTGGGGTGGAGAGTTGAGCTTTGGAAGGGGAGACTCTGTATCCCCGCTGTGCTAGAAAGTTAAGGAGGGAGGCTGTATCTCGGAGAGAGACTTCCCTGGAGGGGCTGCACAGGAGGAGGTCATCTACATACTGGAGGAGAGTGCTACACCCAGAGTCATAAGAGGACAGGTCCTCTGCCACAGAATCCCTGAAGCAGGACTGTCCAGATTAATTGTTGGGTCCTTTGGGTGTCTGGATCCTCCCAAGTAAAGGCAAAGAGTGGCTGGGAGTATGGATGTAGGGGGGTGGTGAAGAAGGCATCTTTAAGGTCCAGGACTGTGAAATGAGTGGTAGTTGGGGGTATCTGAGATAGGAGAGTATATGGGTTAGGGACGACTGAATGCAGTGGTACTACGGCAGAGTTGATTATCCGCAGATCCTGCACCAGTCGATAAGCAACCGACGGCTTCTTTACCAGGAGGATGGGAGTATTACAAGGGGAGTTGGTAGGAACCAGAAGACCCTGGATGAGCAGCCGGCTAACAATGGACTGGAGGCCCTTGCGATGGGCGTGTGAGATAGGAAATTGAGGCCTGGAAGGGAAGCAAGAGGGATCCTTAAGGCGAATGAGGACTGTGGTGTGGTGATTGGCCACCACAGGAGTGGAAGTGTCCCACACCACTGGATTAACTTTTTTGGGGGAAATGGGGAAATCGGACAAAGGCTCTGGGGAGAAGACAGCATAGGCGAGGGCCAGGAGCGGATTCGGGGGAACTCGGTGTGAGGTGAGCTTACACAGAAGGTCTCATTCCAGCAAAGGGGCTGGGCAGGAGGGGATAACTAAGAATGAATGGGTGAAGGGATGGCCTTCAAAAAGGCAGGACACCAGACCCGTCTCCAGCGGCTTGGAGGGTACCCCTGAGAAGCCCACAACCGAGACCTGAGAAGGATGTAAAGGCCGGTGGAAGGAGAGTAAAACAGAATAGGTAGCCCCCATGTCCACCAAAAGGGAGATGGACTTACCCGCTGCCCATAGTGTGGCCCTGGGCTTGGTAAGGGTGATTGGGGTGTTCGAGTCCAGGCGGCTTCAGTCGTCCAGGAGGCCCAGGAGCTCTGGCGAGGGGCCCGTTGGGGTAGCTGGCCCCCCGCGACACTCTATCGCCAGGTGATGGTTCTCCCCCAGGGGGCACTCAAATTTCCAATGCCCCTTTTGTCTGCAGACCGGGCAAGGTTGAATCGGTGACCGGGGGTTGGGGCATTGTTTTGTCCAGTGGCCTTCCTGGCCACACCTGAATGAAGCAGGCTCCCGGAGGTGTTTGGGTTTCAGACTGTTTCCTGAGATGGGGGCTCTGAGGCCCCTGTTGTGCTGGCCAAAGGGCAGCGACCAGGGCTCGGGTTTGAAGGGCCACTTTCTGTTTTAACCTCTGGGCCCGTACAGACTCTGCTTCCTCCTCTCAGGCATTTTAAACTTTAAAGGCCATATTCACCAGGTCTCGGAGTGGAGTCTGGGGGCCCTCCTCCGCCTTTATAAGCTTGCGCCAGATGTCTGGAGTGGACTGGGCGATAAAGTGGGTAGCTAAGACTGTGGAACCTGTCGGTGAGGAAGGGTCCAAACGAGTGTGAAGGGTAAGACCCTCTGTTAAACGATTAAGGAAAGAGGCTGGGTTTTCGTTAGGCTCCTGTGTAATCTCCCTCAGTTTGTCATAGTTAACGACTTTTTAAATTCATTTTATTTATTAATTTTTTTACATTTATTTACTTTTTATTGTGATATTATGGGGTACAGTTAAGGGTTAGGTATACAAATACATTTAGTTCAGGCACCCTTGTTGATAAGAGGTGTTACCCCGTCTCCAGACAGATATTTGCTACCGTTAATCCCATCTCCCTCCCCCCCCATAGTTTCCCACTACTGTCAGTCATTTTCTTATATTATTACATTGGATGTTCAAGGTCCATTATATGAGTGAAAACATGTGATACTCGGATCTTTGTTTCTGTGAGAGGTCACTCAGTATTATAGACTCTAGTTCCATCCATGTTGCTGCGAAATTCATGATTTTGTTCTTTTTCATGGCTGCATAGTATTCCATTGTGTGTATGTACCACTTTTTTAAGTCCAGTCCTCTTTTGATGGGCAGCATGGTTGCTTCCAGGTTCTTGCTATTGTGATCAATGCTGCAATAAACATACGTGTGCAGGTATCTTTTTTATAGAGTGATTTTAATTCTTCAGGATATATTCCCAGTAGGGGATTGTGAGGTCATATGGGAGGTTGATATTTAGAGCTTTTAGGAATCGCCACACTGCTTTCCACAGAGGTTGCACTAGTTTACACTCCCACCAACAGTGTACAAGTGTTCCCTTTTCTCCACACCCTCTCAGCAGCTGTTATTTTTTGAGTTGTTGATATTGC
>NW_007260115.1:52770-53116 GCF_000164805.1 Carlito syrichta
AAGAATGTTGCTGGTAATTTGATGGGTATTGCATTGAATTTATAGATTGCCTTAGGTAAGATGGACATCTTCACAATGTTGATTCTTCCAATCCATGAGCATGGGAAGTTTTTTCACTTGTTTGTGTCATCTTTGATTTCTTTGAGCAGTGTTTTGTAGTTTTCATTGTAAAGGCCTTTTATGTCTCTGGTTAGGAAGATGCCAAGATATTTCTTTTTTTTGTGTGGCTATTGTGAATGGAATTGTGTTTTTTATTTGGATTTCTGTTTGTTTATTTTTAGTGTAAAGAAATGCGATTGTCTTTTGTACATTTATTTTGTATCCTGAGACTTTGCCTAAGGCCTTT
>NW_007260115.1:54281-54759 GCF_000164805.1 Carlito syrichta
AGCTTCCTTAGGTGGCTTGTTAGGCTGTTAATTTGTGTTCCTTCCATTTTCTTCATGTTTCTTTGTATGGATATAAATTCCCCTCTTACTACAGCTTTTAAGGTGTCCAGAGATTTTGGTAAGATGTTTCTTCATTTTCATTTGTTTCCAGATATCTTTGGTCTCTGTTTTAATTTCATCATTGACCAAGGAGTTGTTTAGCATCATGCTGTTTAGTGTTCATGTCTTTGTGGGTTTTGTGGGGACCTTGGTGATGTCAATGTTTATTTTTATTCCACTGTGGTGCGAGAAGGTGCATGGTTGAACTTGGGTACTTTTAAATTTGCTTATGCTTGATTCATGGCCAATTTTGTGGTCGATCATAGAATACGTTCCATGCGGTGATGAGTATTCTGTGGTCTTTGGATGGAGTGTTCTATAGGTATCAATTAAGTTCATTTGGTCCAGAGTCACATTGAGGTTCTGGATCTCCTTGCTG
>NW_007260115.1:54779-56098 GCF_000164805.1 Carlito syrichta
GTAGTGGCCCTCTGTATCTTTTTTAATTTTTGATAGCTTAAATGGTATTTTGTCTGAAATTAGAATCACGACTAATCCTTTCTTTTGTGTTACATTCACCTGAAAATTTGTTTTCCATCCTCTTACTTTGAGTCTGTGCATATCATTTCTAGTGAGATGGGTCTCTTGAAGGCAGTATATTGTTGCCTGGTGATATTTTATTCATTTTGCCGTTGTATGTCTTTTCAGTGGTGCATTTAGTCCATTCACATTCTGGGTAATTATTGAAAAGTGAGAGTTCGTCCCTATCATAGAGTTCTTGTAGAGGTGTTGATCTTCCACTTGGTTTTATTGTCTTTCTTTTGGTTTTGGGGTTGGTTCATGCATATTTTATTCGTGTTCCTGTACTCTTGTGAATAACGTTGTTCTTTTTTCCTTTTCTTCTGTGTTTAGTACTTTCTTAAGTGTTTCATGTATAGGTGGTCTGGTGACAGTATAAGTTCCTAGGGATTGGATATCTGGGAAAGATTTTAATTCTCCCTCACTGATGAAGTTTAGCTTGGCTGGGTGGGTTAATCTTGCTTGAAATTGTTTATCTTTTAGGACTTTGAAGATAGGGCTCCAGGCTCTCCTATCCTGCAGGGTTTCTGTAGATAAATCTGCTGCTATTCTGATTGGTCTTCCATGGTGGGTGATCTGGCCTTTTTCTCTTGCTGCCTTTAGGATATTTTTCTTTTATGCCTAGTTTGTTTAGGCAAATTATTATGTGTCTGGTAGTTGGTCTTCTCATTTGTTGTCTTTGAGGGGTTCTCTGAATCTCTTGTGTTTGAATTTTTGCATCATTGATTAGATAAGGGAAGTTTTCTTGAATGATCTCATGGAAAGTTTGTTCCAGTGTGGTCTCTGTCTCTCTTTCTGCCTTGGAAAGGCCAGTTACTCTTAGGTTCGGTCTCTTGAAGTAATCGCTCATCTCTTGAGGGCTTTGTGTCTTTTTGAGCTTATTGTCTGTGTTTTTAAGAGTTTGGGTTAGTTCTATATTTTGGTCCTCAGGCTCAGAGATTTTTTCTTCTGCTTGGGTAATTCTGCTTTCCATGCTTATCAGTTTGTTGTTTATTTCATTCACAGTATTCTTTATTACTGTTATCTCAGATATCACCTCCTTTCTAGTTTCTTCTTGTGTCTCCTCACTTCCTTTTAATCTTTCCATTAATGCCTTGATATCTAGGTTTGTAGTTTGAGACCCTTCATTCTGGGGGCTCTTCATTGTTTGCATTCCAAAGTCAGTTTTCTCAGTGTCTGCCCTCCCAGGGGTCTGGGAGAGACTCATACTCTTCTTTTGG
>NW_007260115.1:56461-65030 GCF_000164805.1 Carlito syrichta
CACGAACAGGTGTATGAGCACACTGGAACCTATTTCCCTCTGCCTTACAATCTGTCCGTGTAGCAGTATGTAGTCTTGGTCCCTAGATTAAAATGGGAGTATAAAAGAGGAAAATAATGGAGGAATGGGGGTTCAATAGGAAGTTAGAAAGAGATAAGAGCGAGAGGTAAAACAGACATACATACCAACTTTCAGGTGAGAAAGAGACACAAGGCCGGAAAGAAGTGAAAAAAGACACGTACAAAAGATTCCCTAAAGAATACTGATAGCTACACAGAGACAGACCAATATACTCATGAAACAGTGTAAGTCAGAAGGTAAACAACAAAAGTGATCAAAATAAATAGTCAAAATGATAAAATCATAAGTCACAATAAGAGATCAGACTGAAATCACTTCAGCTCTGATCTCTGGCCCCTCCCCTTTGTTTTTCACTGTGGCAGCTAGATTTACTCGCAGTTTGGGTTTTTTTTTTAGCCTGCTGCCTGGGAGTTGCGTTTGTCTGATTCAGCGTAGAGGTGGGGCTTTGTATCCTGTTTAGCAACGTTACCTTAGGAACCGAGGTGGGTGTTGTTGATAGGTGAGCGGAGCAATGGAAATCTCTGCCTGGAGAATGGTGGAGGCCGATTCTCTTTCGTAGATCCGTTTCTCTCTGCTTGTCTGGGTCCCCAAGCTTGGGGTCACATGCTGAGTGCCTCAGCCAGGGTGGGCCCAGAGCTCCAGAGCTCCAAAGCTCCAATGGGCAGGTGGTGAGCAGCGAGAGTGGTCCTGGGCCCCCCATAGTGTACTTCAGCCAGGAATGGGACCAGTGTCTCTGAGGGGCAGGCACCCAGAGCCTCCCTGAGTGACTGGCAGCTTGGTGCTGGGTGCTGGGCGAGAGATGATGTAACCATGGAGTGAGCTGAGACCCGAGACTCCCACACATGCAGTGGAACAGCAGCAGAAGGGGCTGCAATATCTGGCCCTGCATGGGACCAAAGGTCCCTGGGCCTTGGACTAGCGCGGCGGGCGGTGGGCTGGGGGATGGGGGAAGAAAAGAGTTAATGACTTTTTGAGCTGCCTTTTTCCATCCCTGCAATAAGGCAGCAGACCATCTGATCCCTCCTAGTCCTCCCTGTGGCACCATCCTGGTAGTTCCATTGTGGGTCCTTGGCCGGCACCACAATGGCCCCAACTGGCGAAGAATGGTTGGAGTTATGTACCTGATCAGCGTAATCCCAAGCTGCTGAGGTGACGTGATGGCGCTCCTCGGGAGTGAGGATGGAGGTTAAAAATCACGTGGAGGTTGTGCCACGTGAGCTCGTATGCCTGAGTGAGGTACTGAAACTCTTTGGTGTAGGCAGTCAGATTGGCAGAGTAGGAACCTAGGTGCTTTTCAATCTGGGACAGGTCCCCCAAGGAGAAGGGAACATGTACCCGAACCAGTCCCTCAGCACCTGCCACCTCCCTGAGAGGGGCCAGTAACTGGGCCCGGGACCTGGTAACCAGAGGGCTGGTCCATTTAGAGGGCGATGTAGGATTGTAGGATGGCGGCGGCGTGAGTGTAGGGAATGAGGTGGAACGAGGGCAAGATGGCAGTGATGATGGAAGAGAAGGGTACAGCTTGTGGGTGGCTAGGGCAGAGCCGGAAACAGAGGAATCAGGTGTGTTGTAAACAGGACCAGAGGAGGGAGGCGGTGCCTCTGTGGCAGTAGGGAAGGAAGTGGATGGGGGAGGGGAGCTGACCAAACCTGGAACGACTGGAGCTGAGGACAAAGGAATTAGAGATGGCGGGCTGGGGGGAAGAGCTGTGTATAGGAGGGGTGAGACAGGAGGTAAGGCAGGAGCAGACACTGGAGGGGCCTGAGTGGAGGAGGTCTGGGCACAGGAGATCAGATAAGGAGGGGGTTGAGAAAGAGCAGACATTTGAGAAGTGGTGAATGGGAGGGGAGGAGAAGGAGGTGTAGGAGCTGCAGGGGGAAGGCCACGGTCCTCTGGAGGATCTGTAAAGGAAGACTCTGACACAGCAAGAGGCTGATAGCCCCTATCAGGGGATTTGGCCAGGAGAACCTGGGCCAAGGAACATTTGACGCAAAGGTCTGGGCAGGAGCACAATGCGCAAAAGGCCTGGATGTAGGGGACCTCGGACCATTTCCCAGTCTGGTGACAATAATAACTGAGATCTGTGAGGAGGCCAAAATTGAAAGTTCCCTCCGGGGGCCAGCGAGACTGATTGTCCAGAGGATATTGGGACCAGGCCCGGGAGGAAAGGAAGATTAGCTTCCGTTTATGGATATCCTCGGACAACCCCAGAGTAGCCAGATTAGATATGAGACACCGCAAGGGGGTCTGAGCTTCAGTTTTAGAAGGCTGGTTTCCCATGGCTGCAACCTCCATTTCCGGGTCCCTAAACAAGTGAGCCCAGCGTCCCAGACCCACTCAGAATAGGGACGGAAAGGAAGATCCGCTTCCTTTATAGGGTTGGCGATCCAGAGATGGAGAAGTCTCCACTACACCAGAGCCAAAGGCACCATGCTGGAGGGGTGAGCCCAGACGCAGCTGTGATTTTGGCCTGGGCACCCTGGAGGGTAGGAAGAGAAGTCAGGGAAAGCAAGGGACTCACTGCGTTGTCTGAGGTCCTGGGGCCAGGTCCTGTTCCCAAGAGAGGTCCCGGATGGGGAAAGGAGTGGGGAGCCCGCTGGGGCCCCGCACTGTCCTCCCGGGTTTCAGCACCAAATGTAAGGTAAACAAAACCAGACCAGGCGAAATGGCAACAAAGGAGCCAAGAAAAATTAATTAGTGTAGTCCTGGGTGAGGTAAACCAGTCCATGTAGCTGTGGGCCAGAGAAATCGCGCCCAGCAAGATGGGTGATGGGTTTATAAAGGGCCCACTGAGAAAGCTGTGAGGGGGTCGGGGAGAGCAATCATTCGTTGGGACAGCTGTCACGTCTACTGGTAATTGGCTGAATGGGGTTGCTAGAGTCGCTGTAATAGGTAGTGACTGGCTTTGTGGCTGGTGTCTTAGTTCCGGTTACTCATTTTTGCTGGCTCACTCTCGCCCATTGTTCTCCTGGTCCGGGTTGGAGCCATCTTGTTGAGGCCCGGCCTGCCCTCCGGTACCTCCGGGCTTACATGTGGTAGTGCACACCTGTAGTTCCAGCTGCTTAGAAGGCTGAGGCGGAAGGATCGCCGGAACCCAGCAGGTTGAGGCTGCAGTGACCGGGAGCAGCCACTGCACTCCAGTCTGAGTGACAGAGTGAGACTCCAATTCTGAAGGGAGGGAGGGAAGGGAGGGAGGGAAGGAGGAAGGGAGGGAGGCAGGAAGGAAGGAAAGAAGGAAGAGTCACCTCCCATGCCACCAGCTCTGCCATGTTTTCCTTTCTTCTCCCTCTTCTTTCTCTAATAAATTTTGTTTGAAAACTTTGAAAAAAAAGACATAGTCACCTTTTTTGGACACAGGTGAAATTATAGTTTGTAATTAACACCGTATTCCCTGTCTAGGTTACCTGTTTGCAAAAATGCACAACATTAAGAGGAGTTCTCATGTTTATCTGCCATCATATTTTCCTGCCTCAGAACATTTACCTAGTCTGGCTGGTTGTCTGTCTGTCACTATCTCAGTAGAGTTTTTTCACCAGCTTTATGTAGAATATCTGTAAGCACATTTTTCTATGAGCGGCCACTTTTTTCTCTCATTATATAAGGACCTTTCATACTACTGTAAATTGATCATTTTATCAGGTGCATATGATATGATGAAGTTTATTTTTTATCTTACTTCCTGACATGCTGTCATATCATCTAGGTCCTTTGTCTCTCCTGAAAAGTAAGCTAGATTTTCTTGCACAGGTACTATATTAGTTTCTATTGTTACCATAACAAATATATCACACATTTAGGGGTTTAAAACAACACATTTGTTATCTTATAGTTTTGTGAGTCTACTATGTGTTTCATCAGACTAAAGTCAAGATGTTAACTGGCTATATTTTTTTCTATAGTCTGTAGGGGAGAATCTGCTGTGCTCATTTGGTTGATGGCAGAGTTTAGTTCCTTGCACTTGTAGTTCTGAGATCCCTGTTGTTTGTTTGTTTGTTTGTTTTTGTTTTCTGGATGTCAGCTGAGAGCTGTTCCCAGTTTCTAGAGGCCACCTACAATTCTTGGTTTGTGGTTCTCTTTCCCCATCTTCAAAACCAACGATAGCAGGTTAAGTTCTCCTCATACTTAGAATTTCTGTATTTTGTCATTGCATCTTTTTCTGACTCAGCTGGGGAAAGGTCCTCTATTTTTTAAAGACATATGCAGTTACAGTATGCCCACTCAAATAATCTAGAATAATCTCTCCCATCTCAAGTTTCTTAATAACATCAACCAAGTTCCTTTTGCCTTATAAAGTAGCATAGTCACTGGTTCTGGGAACTGTGTGGGCATCTTTGGGTGACCATCATTCTGCCTACCACAGATTCCATTATAGCAGCCAGCCATAACCTGGCACTCAGTGTATGATTCATCCACTCTTTCATTCAACTAAAAAAACATTAAAGAACATTTGCTAAATTGAACTTCTATTAAATTATAGACATTATTCTAGGTGCCAGGGTTACCATAATAAGACACCTAACTCACCCAAGGAGTTCATAAATTGATTTGGTAAGTTCCGTAGATAGAGAGTGACACCGAACACTATAAAAAAAAATAAGAGGGCATATGAACTACACTGGAATAGCCAGGAATGGCCTCCTGTGCTTATTAGTTTATTTAAAAAGGAATCTTTAACCAGCCTGGGCTACTTGGCGAGACCTCATCTTTACAATAAATCAAAAAATTAGCTGGGCATGGTGATGCATGCCTGTAGTTCCAGCTACTTGGAAGGCTGAGACAGGAGAATTGCCTGAGCCCAGCAGGTTGAGGCTGTGGTGGCCGTGAGCTTGCCACTGCACTCCTGCCTGGGTGACAGAGTGAGACTCCAGCTCAAAAAAAAATAGTCTTTAAAAAGAAGTGAAGTTTTAAGTAAGGATGGGTGATGGTGAAGGAGCAAATAGAAGGAAGAACATCAAGCAGTGGTAATATAAGCACAAAACTACAGAGCTCAAGATAGCCTTTTTTTGAGAAATGGAGATAAATGGTAGATAGATTTATAAGTCATACAGTTTTTTAATGGAGTGAGGAAAACAGCTATATCAACATGAAGACTTTGTGTGCCATGCTAAGTAGGTTCAAGACAAATCTGTAGAAATTAGAAGTCACTAGTGATTTTTTAAAGAGAGTGCTATGTTCACATTTATATTTTATATAGATTGTACTGGTGGCCATGTGGAGGATAGTGTAGAACAAAATTGAGGTAAGAAGCCTATTTAAGATATTTGAGTGAAAACCCTAAGAAGTAATGAATGCCTGAATTCAGCCAACGATAGTTGGGATGGAGCATAGAGAAATATATTTGAGAAAGGTTTGTGAAGTATTAGTGATTTGATGGTGCTTCAGTTAGTGTTCAACCAGAGAATCAGAACCAGTAGGACATAGATATAAAGAAGTGTATTGCAAGAAATTAATTCGTGTGGCCAGGCTCGGTGTCTCAGCCTGTAATCCCAGCGCTTTGGGAGGCCGAGGTGAGTAGATAGCCTGAGCCTGCGGGTTTGAGACCCACCTGGGCCACTTGGCGAGACCTCATCTCTACAATAAATCAAAAATTAGCCAGGCATGGTAGCGCGCGCCTGTAGTTCCAGCTACTTGGAAGGTTGAGGTGGAAGGATTGCCAGAGTCCAGCATGTCGAGGCTGCAGTGGCCGGGAGCGACCACTGCACTCCAGTCTGGGTGACAGACTGAGACTCCAACTCAAAAAAAAAATTAACTTGTGGAGGCTGGTAAGGCAAGTCTGAAATCCATAGAGCAGGCTTTCAAGAAGGGCAGTCTGGAACTTTGGGGCTTGGGCTGAAGCTGCTGTCCAAAGGTGGAATTTCTTCAGAGAAACCTTCTCTCTGCTCTTAAGGTCTATCAACTGATTAAACCAGGTCCACCCAGATTATATAGGATAATCTCCATTACTTATAGTTCACTAATTATAGGTGGGAAACACATCTACAATGGGTGGAGGAGAAAATTCTGGAGACCACCAACATTTTAAGGATTATCTATAGAAAAATGAACAAACAAAAGAGAAATAGGATGAGAGGAAAACCTGAAAAAGTTTGATGACCCAATTTTAAATGAAATGTACTTAGTGATTAACAACATTTTTATATAGTAGAGGGTTCAATACTGACAAATATTCTTGGCCAGTGGATCACACTTGTAATCTCAGTGCTTTGGGAGGCCAAGACAGGAGGATTGCTTGAGCCCAGGAGTTTGAGACAAGCCTGGGCACCATAACAAGACAAATTTAGCATTATTGGTTTTAGTGTTGTTTTTGAGGGCAGAAGTCAGATTGCAGTAGGTTGAAAAGTTACTAGGAGGTGCCAGATTGGGGCCAGCTGGTGTAGACCACTCATAGAAGATATTTAGATGAGAATGGAAGATTGAAAAATAGGGATTAGGGCTGGGCTCAGTGGCTCAGCCTGTAATCCCAGCACTTTGGGAGGCCAAGGTAAGTGGATTGCCGGAGCCTGCGGGTTCGAGACCCACCTGGGCAACTTTGCGAGACCTTGTGTCTACAATACATCAAAAATTAGCCGGGCATGGTAGTGCGTGCCTGTAGTTCCTGCTACTTGGAAGGCTAAGGCAGAAGGATCGCCAGAGCCCAGAGGGTTGAGGCTGCGGTGACCAGGAGTGTGCCACTGCACTCCAGCCTGGGTGACAGAGTGAAACTCCAACTCAAAAATAAATAAATAAATGAATGAATATATATATATATATATATATATATATATATTTGGATTAGACTGAGTGATCTTTCACAGAAACAAAGAACTGAGAATTACATGTTCTCACTCATAAGTGGACCTTGAACAACTATCATAATACTATAAGAAAAGGATTGACAGTAGCGGTAAACTGCAGGGGTGTGGGGGTGAGAGGTGGGATTGGCAGTAGTGGGAATCTCCCTGGGGAAGGTGGGGCACACCTCATCAACAAGGGTATCTGCACAATGAATATTTGTATACCTAACCCTGAATTGTACCGTACAATTTTAAAATTAAAAATTAAAAAAAATATGGATTAGCCAGGTGCAGTGGCTCATGCCTGTAATCCCAGCATTGTGGGAAGCAGAGATGAGAGGATTGTCTGAATCCAGGGGTTTGAGACCAGCCTGGGCAACTTAGCGAGACCTCATCTCTACAATAAATAAAAAAATTAGCCAGGCATGATGGCATGCGCCTGTGGCTCCAGCTTCTTGGGAGGCTGAGGCAGAAGGATTGTTTGAGCCCAGCAGGTCGAGGCTGTGGTGGCCATGAGTGTGCCACTGCACTCTACCCTGGACAACAGAGCGAGACTCTTACTAAATATACAGGTAGATAGACAGATAGATAGATAATAGTTGTAAGAGGATTAAGAACCAAAGGAGTATTTTAAAAACTAATAGTAGTAGCTTGTGCAAGTTTATTGGATGAAAGTAACGAGAAAAGAGGGAAAGAGAGAAGACATAGGAGAAAAGAAAATTCTTAACTAAGAAACTAAAGAAATTGGCCAAAATAAAGATTTATTTTCTTCTTTGGATGAGAATAGACTAGTGATTCTCAATGAAAATGGTATAATCCTGAGAAGGTGGTTTGAAAGTTTATGAAAGGTATTTAAGATCATCATGATTGAAGGGCTTCTTGACATAGTATATGCAAGGTCAATGTCACTAAATGTCCTGCAATATGCAATACAACCTGCAAAAAGAATTTTTTTTACAACCCATACAGCTTTTCAACATCTCACTGGATGTTCATGCAGGTGAAAAACCTATTTATATTAATCTAAGCCTTGAGATGAACTTTTTTTTTATTTATATATAAATTTTTTTATTATGGTTTTGTGGGGTACAGTTAAGGGTTAGGTGTACAATTACGTTTCATTCAGGCCTGTTGATAAGAGGTGTTTTCCCATCCCCAGACAGATATTTGCTACTGTTAATCGCATCCCCTCCCCCCCCCATAGTTTCACAGTACTGTCAGTCATTTTCTTATAGTATTACATTGGATGTTCAAGGTCCATTATATGAGTGAGAACATGTGATACTCGGACCTTTGTTTCTGTGAGAAGTCACTCAGTATTATAGACTCTAGTTCCATCCAGGTTGCTGCGAAATTCATGATTTTGTTCTTTTTTATGGCTGCGTGGTATTCCATCGTGTATATGTACCACATTTTTTTAATCCAATCCTCTTTTGATGGACAGCATGGTTGTTTCCAGGTTCTTGCTATTGTGAAAAATGCTGCGATAAACATATGTGTGCAGGTATTGTTTTTTATAGAGTGATTTGTGTTCTTCAGGGTATATTCCCAGTAGGGGGATTGTGGGGTCATATGGAAGTTCAATTTTTAGAGTTTTTAGGAATCTCCACACTGCGTTCCACAGAGGTTGAACTAGTTTACACTCCCACCAACAGTGTAGAAGTGTTCCCTTTTCCCCACACCCTCTCCAGCAGCTGTTATTTTTTGATTTGTTG
>NW_007260115.1:65524-71886 GCF_000164805.1 Carlito syrichta
TACTGAATAGGGTCTCCTCTCCCCAGTGGTAGTGGTGGGGGCTTTGTCGAAGATAAGTTGGTTGAGAAATTGAGGTTTTGCTCTGGAATCTCAATTCTGTTCCATTGATCTATATGCCTGTTCTTGTACCAATACCAAGCTGTTTTGATGATTGTAGCTTTATAGTAAAGTTTAAAGTCTGGTATTGTGATACCACCTGCTTTTTTTTTTTTTTTTTTTGCTGAGGATTGTTCTGGCTATTCTTGGACGTTGTGTTTCCATATGAATTCCTGTGTTGTTTTTTTCTAGGTGTAAGAAGAATTTTGTTGGTAATTTAATGGGTATTGCATTGAATTTTTAGATTCCCTTAGGTAAGATGGACATCTTCACAATGTTGATTCTTCTGATCCATGAGCATGGGACATTTTTCCACTTGTTCATGTCAGCTTTGATTTCTTTGAGCAGTGTTTTGTAATTTTCATTGTAAAGGTCTTTCATTCTCTGGTTAGGAAGATACCAAGGTATTTCATTTTTTTTTTGTGGCTATTGTGAATGGAATTGTGTTTTTTATTTGGGTTTCTGTTTATTATTGGTGTAGAGAAATGCGATTGTCTTTTGTACATTTATTTTGTATCCTGAGACTTTGCCAAAGGCCTTTATCAATGTAAGGAGGCCTTTGACAGAGTCTCTTGGGTTTTCAAGGTACACAATCATATCATCTGCAAAGAGCGATAACTTGACTTCCTCTTTTCCTATTTGAATACTGTGATTGCCTCCTCTTCTCTGATTGCTTTAGCCAGGACTTCCAATACTATGTTGAACTGGAGGGGAGAGAGTGGGCATCCTTGTCTAGTTCCAGTTGTCAGGGGAATTGGTTCCAATTTTTGTCCCTTTAGGAGTATGCTGGCTGTGGGTTTCTCGTAGATGGCTTTTAGTATTTTGAGGTATGTTCCCCGTATGCCTAGATGTTCAAGGGTTTTTATCAAGAAGGGGTGCTGGATTTTATCAAAAGCTTTTTCTGCATCTACTTATATGATCATGTCATTTTTGTTTTGACATCTGTTGATGTATTTAATTACATTTATGGTTTTATGAATGTTGAACCAGCCTTGCATCCCAGGAATGAAGCCTACTTGGTCATGGTGGATGATTTTTGAGATGTATTGCTGAATCCGGTTTGCTAGGATCTTGTTGAGAATTTTAGCATCTATGTTCATCAAAGATATTGGCCTGTAGTTCTCTTTCTTTGTTGGATCTTTACCTGGCTTGGGTATAAATGTGATGTTGGCTTCGTAAAATGATTTGGGAGAGTTCCATCTTTTTCAATTGCCTGGGATACCTTCAGTAGGATTGGTATCAGCTCCTCCTTGAATGTCTTGTAGAATTGTGCTGGAAAGCCATCTGGACCAGGGCTTTTTTTTGTAGGAAGTTTCTTTATTACGTAGTCAATTTCTTTGATTGTTATTGGTCTATTTAGGGTCTCAATTTCTTCTTGTTCCAACCTAGTTAGGTTGTGTGATGTCAGAAAGTCCTCCATTTCCTTAAGGTTTTCAAGTTTATTTCCATACAAGTGTACGTAGTAGTCTCTAATGATCTTTTGTATTTCTTCAGGGTCAGATGTGACTTCATCTTTTGTGTTTCTGATTGTGCTTATTTGGTTTTTTTCTCGTTTTTTCTTGGTCAGTCTAGCTAGGGGACCATCAATCTTGTTTATCCTTTCAAAGAACCAGCTTTTTTTTTCATTGATCTTTTGTATTATCTTTTTGTCTTCTATGTCCTGGATTTGGGCTTTTATTTTGGTGATCTGGATTCATCTGCTGAAATTAGGGTTTTTGTGGTCTTGCTTTTCCAGCTTCTTTAGGTGGCTTGTTAGGTTGTGAATTTCTGTTTCTTCCATTTTCTTCATGTGTGTTTGTAGGGATATAAATTCCCCTCTTAGTACAGCTTTCAGGGCATCCCAGAGATTTTGGTGAGATGTTTCTTCATTTTCATTTGTTTCCAGATATCTTTTGATGCCTGTTTTGATTTCATCATTGACCCAGGAGTTGTTTAGCATCATGCTGTTTAGTGTCCATGTCTTTGCGGGTTTTGGGAGGACTTTGTTGGTGTCAATGTTTATTTTTATTGCACTGTGGTCCGAGAAGGTGTTTGTTAGAATTTCGGTCCTTTTAAATTTGCTTATGCTTGATTTATGGCCGAGTATGTGGTTGATCTTAGAATATGTTCCATGTGGTGATGAGTAGAATGTGTATTCTGTGGTCTTTGGATGGAGTGTTCAGAGGTATCAATTAAGTCCATTTGGTCCAAAGTCACATTGAGGTTCCGGATTTCCTTGCTGATTTTTTGTCCTGATGATCTGTCTAGGGTTGTGGGTGCGGTCTTAAAGTACCCAGTTATGATAGTGTTAGAGTCATTATCTTTCTTTAGTTTTTCAAGAAGTTACTTTATGAAAGTTGGTGCACCTATGTTGGGTGCATATATGTTTAGGATAGATATTATTTGTTGATGGATTGAGCCTTTTATCATTATGTAGTGGCCTTCTGTGTCTTTTTTGATTTTTAATAGCTTGAAGGGAATTTTGTCTGAAATTAAGATTGCTACCCCTCCTTTCTTTTGTATTCTGTTCGCCTGAAAGTTTGTTTCCCATCCTCTTTCTTTGAGTCTGTGGGTGTCCTTTCTAGTGAGGTGAGTCTCTTGAAGGCAATAGATTGTTGCCTGATGATGTTTTATCCATTTTGCCATCCTATGTCTTTTCAGTGGTGCATTTAGTCTGTTCACATTTAGGCTAATAATTGAAATGCAAGAGTTGATCCCTGTCATAAGGTTCTTACAGAGTTGTTCCTGTTTGGTTTTTGTCTTTCTTTGGGTTTTGGAGTTGGTTCATGTGTGTTTTTAATCTTTTGCCTGAACTCTTGTGAAGAATGCTGTTGTTCTTTTTTCTTTTTCTTCTGTGTTCAGTACTTTCTTAAGTGTTTCTTGTAGAGGTGGTCTGGTGGCAGCGTAGGTTCTTAGGGATTGGATGTCTGGAAAAGATTTCAATTCTCCCTCACTAATGAAGCTTAGTTTGGCTGGGTAGGTTATTCTTGGTTGAAATTGTTTCTCTTTTAGAACTTTGAAGATAGGGCTCCAGGCTCTCCTGGCCTGAAGGGTTTCTGTGGGTAAATCTGCTGCTGTTCTAATTGGTTTTCCCTGGTAGATAGTCTGGCCTTTTTCTCTTGCTGCCTTTAGGGTTTTTCCTTTCATAGCTACTTTGTTTAGGCGAATTATTATGTGTCTGGGAGTTGGACTTCTCATTTGTTGTCTTGCAGGGGTTCTCTGAATCTCTTGTGTTTGAATTTTTTCATCCTTACTGAGATGAGGGAAGTTTTCTTGAATGATTTCATGAAATGTTTGTTCCAGTGTGGCTTCTGTTTCTCTTTCTGCCTCAGGAAGCCCAATTACTCTTAGGTTTGGTCTCTAAGTGATCATGCATCTCTTGCAGGTTTTGGTCTGTCTTTTTGAGCTTCTTTTCTATCCTTTTTACAGTTTAGGTTAATTCTTTGCTTTGTTCTTCGAGCTCTGAGATTCTTTTGTCTGCTTTGCTGATTCTCCTTTCCATGCTTATTAGTCTGTTGTTCATTTCCATCACAATATTCTTTAGTGCTGTCATTTCTGACATCAGCTCCTTCCTATTTTACTCTTGTCTCTCCTAAATTTTTTTAATTCTCTCCATTAATGTCTTGATGTCTGGGTTTGTTGCATGTAACCAGTCATTCTGGGGACTTCATTGTTTGTGTTCCAGAATCTGTTTTCTCAGTGTCTGATTTCCCAGGGGTCTGTGTAAGACCTATATTCTTCTTTTGGTTTTTCTTCATTTGTGTGGTTTTTCTCCCTCCCTACTTTTTCCTTCCCTCCACGTCACTGTCTTCTTTAATTCTGTTTTTCAGAGGTAAAGGAATTGGTTTTACTTCTGTTTGTTCAATCTCCTATTCTTTATGTATGTCCTCTTACTTTGTTCAATTCTGAAGTTGCATTGTAGGTTGGAGGTGGTCCTTTTTGCAGTTTTGAGGTTTACTTAAGGGGAGAGCTGTGATTCAAAATCTGTCTGCAGGTCTTGTATTTGCTGACAGGTGTGTGGATAATGTGGAACCCACTTCCCACTGCCCTGAAATCTGTCCGTGCAGTGGGGCTGTAGGTTTACTCCCTGAAATAACATGTGGTTAGCAGAGGGGAGAGAATGGAGCAGATAGTGGGTTGAAGAGAGGATTGGAGAGATAGAGGAGTAATGGGGGAAAAAACGAGTGTGCCAACAAATAGAGAGAGAGGCCTATACTGAAACAGATAAAAACAATAGACCACAATTACAGACAAACCAACTCTCATACAAAAAATAAAAAATAAAAATAAAGCATATAGTGATGCTAACATACAAGCTAAGCAGCCACCTTGTTAGTGTGCTGTTCCTCTATACAAAGATATGGTTTACAGAGAGAAGAAAAGAGAAGAAAAGGAAAAGAAAAAAGGGAACAATACAGTAGGAATAGAATTAAGTCCTTAAACTAATAAAATCAATGAAGCACACTCTGAGACATTTCGTTTAAGTCCAATGTTCTTTCAGGTCTGATTTCTAGTTTTCTTTTCAAGCTGGTAAATTAGTTTGCAGTTAGGGTCAGTTGCCCCTGGTCTTCTGTGAATGACAGTTCAGATTACCCTCGTTCAGCACTCTGGTCTATGTCTTTATTAAGCTTATTTCTCTTGTTTTGGTGTTGTTACCTTGAATCACCAGCAGGTGGTGCTATCTCAGCTACTCGCCCTTGAGGGGGTGGGGTCGGACAGGAACAAGATGGCTGCCTGCCTCTGAGCAGGCAACAGGAGCCTTACGCCTGGCGGGCAGGACAGTCTCGGATTCAGTAGAGGTGGCAGCGATCCCAGCAGATCTTCCCTGAAGGGGTTTGATGTGGATCGCTTCAGGCCCGGGTGGTGTGATATGCTACCCGTCACAGAGGATGCGGCAGCGGCGGCGATGGCAGCGGCGGTGGGGGGAGGGGCTGCGGCAGCAGCGGCGGCGCCAGCAGCGGCGGCAGCAGCAGCGGCACTGTTTGCGCCTCAGTAACTGTCCAGTCTGTTGCGATGTCCCAGCGGTGGCAACGGCCGAGCTCTGTATGAAGAGCAGGTTGCGATGTTGGGGTCCCCAGCCCCCTGGGGCGAGAGTCAGAGACCCACTGCAGATCTCCTTTCCAGAGGGCTTCAGAGACCGGGTTGCCCTGTCACCATCTTGCGGCTTCTCCTGAACTTTGTTTTTTATACGAGAAAGCAAGTTTTAATATACAATGACTTTTCCAAGAATTTAACTGCCAAATAAACCAAGGAAAGATCTTTGTTTTTTTCAGAATCTCATCAAAAATTATTATCATTTTGGGAGTTATGTTACCTACAAAAATGCTACTCTTGGATATTTGAGATACAACTAACAACACACATGTATCAGTCAGCATTTGTAACTGTGACATTAACAGGCATTCTCTGTATACATATTTTTGTATACTTCATTGTCTTCTATTGTTGTAATATCTCAACATTTACATATTGAAAAACATTTTATTTAACTGTAAATTGCTTTTTTCTTCATTTCTCTTTCATATTACAGATACTGATTTTTTTCAAAATTGAGCTTTATTTCAGTATAATAAGGTAAGCATTAAAATATTTAATTCAAACATGTCTCATAAAAAATGCACCCAGTATTAACAAATCACATACAATGTGCATCAAGTTATGAGCACATCTCTTACAATGTGCAACAGTTACAGGCACATCTTTACAATATGGAGCCATTTATGAACACATATTATATAAGGTAAAAAAATGACAGAAACATAGTGTACAACATGCACTTAGTTAAGAACACATCGCACACAGAGTGCAAAATTTACAGAAACTTCCTATACAACATATTCCAGTTTTGAGCACATCTTATGCCATATACATGACACACACGTTGCAAAAAAATGAAATTGAGTTTTATTTTAGTATAATAAGGTAAGCATTAAATTATTTAAGAAAAGGGTGAGATAAGATTGAAAACCACTGGCCCAGAAGAAAGAAGATAAGAATGAGTGAAAATGCTGACAAGTTTCAAGTAGAAATGCAGAAATTTGTGAGAATGACTAATGCATTGTACTTGGTGGTAGAGGTTACCATAGCTCTCTTAATTCCCAAATTCAGTGAATAGATTGTAGTCTTTTGGCCGCGCTCAGTGGCTCAGCCTGTAATCCCGTGCCTTTGGGAGATGCCTTTTTTTTTGAGTTGGAGTCTCACTCTGTCACCCAGACTCTGGAGTGCAGTGGCTGCTCCCGGCCACCGCAGCCTCAACATACTGGGCTCCGGTGATCCTTCCACCTCAG
>NW_007260115.1:71906-92313 GCF_000164805.1 Carlito syrichta
GTGCTACCACGCCCGGCTGATTTTTTGATTTATTGTAGAGATGAGGTCTTGCTGCCCAGGTGGGTCTCGAACCTGCAGGCTCAGGCAATCCACTCACCCCAGCCTCCCAAAGGCGCAGGATTACAGGCTGAGCCACCGAGCCCGGCTAGCTCTCTCTTTTTTTTATGACATCCTTTTCTTCTTCTTCTTCTCTTACATATCTGGCTTTTCATTATCTTTTTCTGAAACCTCCTCCTCTGCCTGAATCCTTATATTTCTTGGTTCCTCAGTCCCCCTACTTCAATCCTCACTTCTTCTTGGTAATATCACCCACTACCCAGAGTTAAACAGATATATGCAGATGACCCCACAGTCTGTATCTTTAGCACAAGCCTTTATGCCTGGCTTCAGACTCATGTAGCCAGCTGCCTGCTGACCTACATGTGGATGCCTTATCATTACCTCAAACTAAACACTACCAGAACTGCTCTTCATTACCTTAATAACAGCACCACAGACCTCTTAGTTATTCATTATTGTGGGTATTAATACTCCCAAGGCAAAAACTAGAGCATCATGGCATGGCTCTCCTCTCTCTCACCTCTACTGTTAAATCTGTCACCAAGTCATAAGAGTTATTCCTTCAAAATATACTATAAATGTTTCTTTTATTTTCTATTCCCAAAACACTATTTCCATACCCTGGTTTAAGCCCTCACCATTTCTCTTCTAAATGACAATATGTTTTCTAACTGATCTCCTTCTTTCACTGTTTATTTACTCATAGCACAGCCTACAGAATGACCTTTCTAAACTGAATGTCTAATGATGTTAGCTCTCTGCTTACAACTCGTTAATGATGCTGTGCTATTATGTAATAATGTGTAAAATCTTAGCACAGCCTGAAGGATTCCCTATGATAAACCTCTTACTCAAGCCTTGTCTATCACCACTAATCTCTATACTCTATCCCAACCTTGCACATATCTTGTATTTTATGTGCCACTAGGTTTTTTCTTGAACATACTGTTATTTCATGTTCATTTCTTTGTACATTTGGCCCCCTTTAACATCTTTATGCCCTTGTCTACTTCATGAACTTCATTCTTCAAATTCCTGCTCATTTGTCAAAGCCTCAGAAAATGTTTTTCTCATTCTACGTCCTCAACCCCTAGAAGTAATTGCTTCCTCTTTGTTATTTCTTGTGCCTGGCATTTGTCTATTATTAAGCATGACAGATACAGACTTGGTAGATGTATTTTGAATTCTTATAGCACCTTTCCATCTGATTGTTTCAGGCTGTAAAAGAGAATTACAGTTTATAACAGAAGTTTGTTGGTTTGGTTTTGGTTTTTGCTTTATTGTGATAAAACTTATAGTCAAGTAAATAAATCTTAAGCATACAGCTCAATGAACTTGTACATATACTTATATACTAATGCAACTAACACCTATATCAAAAAATAGAATATTTCCAATATCCTTAGAAAGCACATTTGTTAGCTGGGCTCGGTGGCTCAGCCTGTAATCCCAGCACTTTGGGAGGCTGAGGTGAGTGGATTGCCTGAACCCGCAGGTTCGAGACCCACCTGGGCAACTTGGCGAGACCTCATCTCTACAATAAATCAAAAAATTAGCCAGGCGTGGTAGCGTGCACCTGTAGTTCCAGCTACTCGGAAGGCTGAGGAGGAAGGATCACCAGAGCCCAGCAGGTCGAGGCTGCGGTGGCTGAGAGCGGCCACTACACTCCAGTCTGGGTGACAGAGTGAGACTCCAACTCAAAAAAAAAAAAAGAAAGAAAACACATTTGTGTCCTTGTCAAGTCAACAATCACAAAATGTAGCCACTGTTCTATCACTATTGGTTAGTTTTGTCTGTTCTTGAATTTTTTATAAATGGAATCATAGAATATGTGCTCTTTTCCAGATAAGTTTTTATTTGAAGCCTTATCAGAACCTTGGTATTTTGTACCTTAATGGTATCTGTGAGGAAAAAGATGCAGAAACATCTCATAAAAGCATACTCCAAGTTGTTGAAGACAAGGCATCAACAACTTGTAAATCTCAAAAATCAGAAAATCTATGAGTATTTGAGTGGGTGTCCTCACGGTAAAATTAATGTTGCAGCACATACATTATCTACTAGGAGACAAAATGAAATATTCAGAACTTCAAAGAAAGTGTAGAGGAAGAGATCCTTAAAACTTTACAAAAAACATATGTTAATTTGAAATTAGCTCAATTCTATTCAATCAGCACTTCCTGAAAACATACTGTGTCAGGCTCTATCCTAGACAAATGGGACACAGAAATACTAAATCATGCACCTGTCCTTGAAGAGCTTACAATCAAATGCTGGAGACAGTATCATCATGTAAGGAAGAAGAGCTAGGAAGCACAAAGGAGGGATAGTGAACCTAGACAGAGAAGACTTCTTGGAGGAGATAATATTAAAATTAAGCTTAGATTATAAGTAGGATTTGTCAGGGTGAAGAAAGTTGACAAGGTATTTAGTTTTTAGTTATGACGAATTTGAGGTACCTGTGGGAAATTCAAATATAGATGTCCACTAGAATGTCAGAAATATAAGCAAAGCATGCAGATTTGAATGTTAATCAGCATATAGATGGGAGTTGTCAGCATATATATTGGAGTTAAAACCACGGGAGAGTGCATATTGTGAGAAGAGGTAGCCAAGAATGAAATTCTGGGTAACACCAACATTGCCATGACTGGCAAAGAAAAATATCCTGCATAGGAAACTGAATAGCCAAAGAAGTTTAAAAAAACAAACAAAATTAGATGCCCTGGAACCTAAGGGAAGAGAGTAGCTCAAGAAAGAGTGGATGATAAGCAGTGTCAGATATTTTTGTGAGTAGAATATTTAAAAGCATCTATTGGTGTTAGGGACAGAAGCGAGACAACAGCCATTGAATCTATCACAGAACGTTTTTGATTAGTTATTTTGGTAAGAACAGATTCACTGGCATAGAGGGGACAGAAAATGATTGTAGTGAACTGAGTGTATGGTAGATAGAGTATGAGGAAGGTGGCAAAGATAGGGAAGACAGTGCTTTCAAGAATTTGATGAAACCCACAGCTCATAAGAGAGAAAATAGACGAGTGGGACCTTATTAAACTGACAACCTTCTGCAAAGCCAAAGAAACCATCAAGAGAGCGGGGAGACAGCCTACAGACTGGGAAAAAGTATTTGCCAACACCAGGTTTGACAAAGGCTTAATATCCTGGATCTACAAGGAACTCAAATGTTCTGAAAAGAAAACAACAAACAACCCCATTATAAAATGGACAAAAGATATGAACAGACACTTCACAAAGGAAGACATCCGAGCAGCCAACAAACACATGAAGAAATGTTCAACCTCACTAATCATCACGGAGATGCAAATCAAAACCACACTGAGATACCACCTAACTCTAGTCAGAATGGCAATTATCAATAAATCAAAAAATAACAGCTGCTGGAGAGAGTGTGGCGAAAAGGGAACACTTCTACACTGTTGTTGAGAGTGTAAGCTAGTGCAACCTCTGTGGAAAGCAGTGTGACGATTCCTAAAAGCTCTAAATACCAACCTCCCATATGACCCTGCAATCCCCCTACTGGGAATATATCCTGAAGAACACAAATCACTCTATAAAAAAGATACCTGCACATGCATGTTTATCGCAGCATTGTTCACAATATCAAGAACCTGGAAACAACCATGCTGCCCGTCAAAAGAGTACTGGATTTAAAAATGTGGTACATATACACGATGGAATACTACACAGCCATAAAAAAGAACAAAATCATGAATTTCACAGCAACCTGGATGGAACTAGAGTCTATAATACTGAGTGACCCCTCACAGAAACAAAGATCCGAGTATCCCATGTTCTCACTCATATAATGGACCTTAAACATCCAATGTAATACTATAAGAAAATGACTGATAGTACTGGGAAACTATGGGGGGGGGGGAGGGAGATGGGATTAACAGTAGCAAATATCTGTCTGGGAACAGAGAAACACCCCATATCAACAGGGTGCCTGAATGAAATGCAATTGTATACCTAACCCTTAACTGTACCCCACAACTTCATAATAAAAAATAAATAAATAATTTAAAAAAAAAGAATTTGAGCTGTGTTGAGTAGGAAGAGGGAGAGCTACAATGGGAGAGAAACATAGGACTAACGGAACCCCTCAAAAAATAAAAAACTCAAAAAATAAAACTCAAAACTCAAGAAAAAAACTCAAAAATATGCAACTCAAAAGATACTCAAAAAATACTCAAAAAACTCAAACCTCAAAAAATACTCAAAAACTCAAAAAACTCAAAAAATAAAACAGAAAACAAACAAACAAAAAGAACACTCCCTCTAACAACAGCAATATATACATTTTCAAGTACCTTAAAACATTCTCCAGGATAAGCTATACATTAGGCCATGAAACAAGCCTCAATAATTTTAAAAAGATTGAAGACATTCAATATCTCTGATAATGGAATGATGCTAGTAATCAATAACAGAGGAAAACTGTAAAATTCATAAGTACAAGAAAATTATATAACACATCCTTAACAAATAGTTCAAAGAAAAAATCTTAAGGAAATTAGATAATGTTGTGAGATAAATGAAAATGAAAACATCACTTACCAAAATTTACAGGATACAATAAGATTAGTGCTGAGATGGAAATTTATAGCTGTAAATGTCAACATTACAAAAGAAGATTTAGCCGGACTCGGTGGCTCAGCCTGTAATCCCAGCACTTTGGGAGGCTGAGGTGAGTGGACTGCCTGAGCCCATGGGTTCAAGACCCGCCTGAGCAAGTTGGCGAGACCTCATCTGTATAATAAGTCAAAAATTAGCTGGGCATGGTAGCGCGCGCCTGTAGTTCTGGCTACTTGGAAGGCTGAGGTGGAAGGATCACCAGAGCCCAGCAGGTCGAGGCTGCGGTAACTGGGAGAATGCCATTGCACTCCAGTCTGCGTGACAGAGAGAGACTCCAACTCAAAAAAAAAAAGGAGATTTTAAAACCCAACTTTATTCCTTAAAAAACTAGAAAGAGAACAGCAACCCAAACCCAAAACTAGAAGAAAGGTCATATGGATAGAGTGGCAATAAACAAAATAAGACTAGAAAAACAACAGAAGGAAAAATAAAACCAAAAGTTGGTTCTTTGAAAATATCAGCCAAATTGACAAAACCTTAGCAAATAACCAAAATAATAACTAAAGCAGAAATAAAAACGAGGGCATTATTATAATAATAAAACTATTGTAAGAGAATACTGTGAACAATTGTACACAAACAGGTTAGTAGATAACTTCGATGAAATGGATAGATTCTTAGACACAGATAAATTGCTGAAGCTGACCCAAGAAGAAGCAGAAAATCTGAACAGACTTATAAGAAAAGTTATTGAATCATAACCCCCCAATAAAGAACTCAACAGTAAATTTAAAGGAAAATTAGCAACAATCCTTCTCAAATTTTTCCCAAAAAAAAGAAGAGAAAGGAGCACTCCCAAAGCCAGACAAAGACATCACAAGAAAACTAAAAACCAATATTCTTTATTAATATAAATGCAAAAATATTTAATAAAATACTAGCAAACTGAATTCAACAGCATATTATACTTGAATATGTTGACATGGATTATACAGTATGACTAAATGGAATTTACCTCAGCAATAAAAGGGTAGTTTAATATAATCAATGTAATGCATCATATTAACAGAATGAAGAAATTCACAGTTATCTTGATTGGTGCAAAAAAGCTGACAAATTTAACTGTTTCATGGTTATTAAAAAGCAGAAAACTAGGAATAGAGAGAACTTCCTCATTATAATTAAGAGCATTTATAAACATGGAATAACTAAGTTATGTTATGTTGATTGGCAACCTTCTTTTAAAGATCAGAAAAAAAGACAAGATTGCCTGCTTTCTCCACTGCTATTCAACATTGTACTGGAAATTCTTAGAAAGGGCAATAAGAAAGAAAGAAAATACTTCAAAGTGGAAAAGAAGTAAAGTTGTTTCCATTTACAGGTGACATGATACTCTCTATATATAATTACAAAGATCTGCAAAACGACAACCTAAATAGAGCTAACAAATTCAGCAAATTTGCAGTGTACAAAGTCAACACAAAAAAATCAGTTGCACACTTACAATAAACAATCTAAAAAGAAAATTAAGAAAACAATTCAATTTATAGTAGCATATAAAATAATGAATACTTAGGAATAAATCTGACCAATAAGGTGAAAGACTTGTACACTGAACACTATAAAACATTGCTGAAAGAAGTAAAAGAAGATAAATAAGTAGAAAATCTATGTTCTTGATTGGAAGACAGTATTGTTAAGAAGTCCATACTACTCAAAGCAATCTATGGATTCAACACAATCCCTATCAAAATTCTAATGGCACTTTTTGGATAAATTTTTAACAATCATACTAAAATAGATGTGGAATCTCAAAGGGTCCCAAATGGACAAAGCAGTTTTGGAAACAGAACAACAAAAATGGAAGACACACGTCTTGATTTCAAAATGCATTACAAAGCAATCGGCATAACTGTGGTTCTGTCATAAAGAGAGACAAATAGATCAATGAATTGGAATAGAGAGTCTAGAAATAAACCTGTGCATACATGCTCAAATGATCTTTAACAAGGTTACCAGCACCACTTAGTGGGGTAATAGACAGTCCCTTCAACAAATGGTGTTGAGAAAACTGAATGTCCACATGGAAAAGAGCGAAGCTGGACCTCTGCTTCACATTTGAAAAATCTATTCAGAATAGATTAATGACCTAATTACAAGAACTAAAACCATAAAACTTAGAAGAAAACATAGGAATAAATATTTGCAACGGATGCCTGAATATGGCACCAAAAGCATGAGCAACAAAAGAAAACCAATAAAATGAATTTCGTCAAAGGTAAAAGTTTTGTGTATCAAAGGATATTATCAAGAAAGTGAAAAAGATAATTGAGAGAAAATATACGCAAGTCCTATATTTAATAAAGGACTATGACCAAAATATATAAAATCTTACAACTCAAAATCAATAGGGCAAATAATTCAATAAGGGTAGACAACTTGAATAGACGTTTCTCTAAAAAATATATAATGGCCAACAAACATTTGAAAACATGCTGAACATCATTAATCATCAGAGAAATGTAAATTTAAGCCTCACCTCACAAACTAAGATGACTATAATAAAAAATAACAAGGGATAAATGATGGTGAGGATGTGGAGAAATTGGAATCCTGGTAAATTTTTTTGGTGGGAATGTAAAATGGTGTGGGTGCCATGGAAGAGTTAGGCATTTCCTCAGAGACATTATAGAATTACCATGTGATCCAGCAATTCCACTCCTAGGTACAAACTCCAAAGAACTGAAAATAGAAACCCAAATGCTGGCAGACAAATGTTCATAGCAGCGCTCATCAAAATAGCCAAAAGGTTTAAACAATCCAAAGAAATGGATAAATTGATAAACAAATTGTGGTGTATAAAGTCATATATTCTATATTCAGGCATAAAAGAAATAAAGTGCATGATACAATGTGAATGAACATCAAAAACATGCTGACAGAAAAAAGACAGAAAGGGTAACGTATTGCATAATTCCATTGCTATAAAATATCCAAAACAGGTAAGTTCATACAGAAAACGTACTACTGGTCACTAAAAACTGGGGGATGTAAGAGATTGCTTAACAGATTTTCCTTTTGAGGTAAAAAAAATCCCTTGGAACTACACAGAGGTGGTGACTGTACAACAGTGTAAATATGCTAAACACTGCTAAAATGTTCACTTTCTAATTAATTCTATGATATATTAACTTCACGATAGCCAAATTTAAAAGACAAGATTTATTTGCAAAAAGATTACACCTAATTTTTTTTTGAGTTAGAGTTTCACTCTGTCACCCAGACTGGAGTGCAGTGGCCGCTCCTGGTCACCGCAGCCTCAACCTGCTGGGCTCTGGCGATCCTTCCGCCTTGGCCTTCCAAGTAGCTGGAACTACAGGCGTGCGCTACCATGCCTGGCTAATTTTTTGATTTATTGTAGAAATGAGGTGTCGCCAAGTTGCCCAGACGGGTCTCGAACCTGCGGGCTCAGGCAATCCACTCACCTCGGCCTCCCAAAGCACGGGATTACAGACTGAGCCACCGAGCCCGGCTGATTACACCTAATTAGGCCTACTACATAAATCAAAAGTTTAAGGAAAAAAACTTACATATTTGACAAGCTAAATAAAATACTACTATTGAAAAAAAGGATAAACATAGGCTAAGGACAGATTATAGGAAATAGTTAATGTATGATGTATGTAAATAATCACCTCAGTCAATGAAAGAAATGAATAACATTAGTGAGATGCATGAATAAAATCAACAGATTGGGGGAAAATAATACTTGTAAGATATTAAAAAATAAAATAAAATAAACTGACACTAGACACATATTAATGCATAGGTATTGCAAAAGATTTAGTGCAAACGTACTCATTGACTTGTTTAAAACATATGTAAATGCTAATAATACTAACTTTTGGTGGAGATACTTCTGAAGCATGGGAGGTATGAGAATATTTTGTTACATAGTTATTTGAATGAGTTAATTGCATATTCTAATTATGGAAATTGTGCTGTACACAGATTTCATTATATATCACATTATGATTTGTCCTCATTTTGATTTTTGTGGATGTGTGGGAAAGAAAAAAATCTTGTGGCAGTGTGGGGAAAGTGAGAATGAGTAAGAAAAACATTTTTCTGGATATGCTTAAAATTTTATGTGGATTAAATAAGGAGCATTGAATTCACAGCACATATATGTAAATATTCACTACAGTTTGAACAACCATAAGATATATAGCTCCTTGACTGAAATAAAATTTCTGGTGCTTCATGTCTTTAACATATGAATTACAGGACATCTGGCCCTTTACAGTATGCTGATAGCACAAAGCGAAGGTCAATTTGCCATAGAGGTATTATATCTTACATAGGCCCTTCAGTGCCTGGAGACCAGTATAGAACACAATGACCTTCCATTATTCCAAATGTGGCCTGCCTAAGTCAGGGAAACTCTGATTTCAGCTGAGTCCAATCAGCCCAGTACATCCTTGCTGATCTCCATGCCTGGAGGAAGGCAGATGTCCTTGCAGCCTGTCATTTGCAGACACAATAACTGCAGGATGGCACAGTGACTTTCAAAATAGACTTCATCCCTATAACTGCCTCGACCTTCTTTTCTTCTCCTTCATTATCTGTCAGAAAAACAACCACCTGGATGTATCCATATCACCTAAAACAGGCTCACCTAATGTACCCTTATCACCTAAAACAGGCTCACTAATTTGGTCAGTAACACATCTGCTTGGCTGGGGATTCTTCATCTTGGGTACCCTTTTCCTCTTTAGGACACAGCCACAAAAGCAGGCAGCCTCACAATTACTCTATCCATCTGAATTCATCTCTTGGTAGGCTGCCAACAAACACATCCTTCTGTTCACCCACCTGCAAGAAATCTAACTTTTGGGAGTGAATGGATGGAGGGAGTTGCATATTTTTCTGAAAATGTGCACAGGTCTTCTAAGCAGGAGCATGCAGCAGGGCCTCTGGCTGCACTGCCCTGGGTGCAGGATTCATGGCCTACATAGGCCTCTCAGTGCCTTTTCAACTAAGATGAAACTTTTCCAGATATATAGTAGCCACGGGGGCACATCCAGCAGTAGACTAGGGAAACTGCAGGAATACAGAATTGCAAGAAAATCTGGACACACGGGGAGTGGACTTGCATCTCTTAGGGTCAGAGGTCATCCTTTGTAAGCGCTAACTGCAGTCACATCTCCCCTTTTCCTGTGTGCATCTGTGCTTATATGCTGTCAGGCATGTGTGTAGCCATTCGTACTCATGCACACCAGTCTGTACGGGCACTCTGATTCACACTGCGGGCACATTTGGGCAACTCTCAGTGGGAACCTTCAGCTCTCGGGTTTTCCTTTTTACCACTTTCCAGATGGTTTCCCAATAAGAGCTGTCAGAGGGGGGGGTGGTGGTGTTGGTCCTGGAGAGGGGGGTGTGGCACAGTACTGGAATGGCCGGCAGGATCTTTGCACAACAGGTGTCTTTTGGGACAGGGTACAAACCACAACTTAAGAGTCTGACACATCTACGTGACTGGAGATTCTTCATCTGTGAGGCCCCAGCATGTCACTTGGGGTTCCAAATTCATGCATTCCAGTTTACTCTCACTCTTTTTTCTCACTAAGGTTTTGGTTTTCACTTTCAGTGTTTTTCCCCTTCACTTCCACACCTTGATTTTCATTCCATCCACCTGATTTCCTTTTTCACACATTACGGGGTCTGGCTGGAATGCAAGGTGGTCAGGTGGATAGGTGATCATCCTTCTGGGAGTACAGGCTGATTCTGCCTATGGACATTACTGTGTCCACAGTTGTCTGGAAAACTAAGGGTTTTCTACAGTCCTCTACAATTTGGTCTCTTATGCTCCACAGTTGACTGGAAAACTAAGGGGCATCCCTTTTTTTCCTTCCGTTTACAACAATGGCTGGGTGATTACCTTTCTTCCCCATTCACTGCTTGCCCTTACCCCGTACCTGGTTTCCTTTCATTCCATCTCCATTCTCTTCATTCTGTGGGGCTCTTCCGTTTCTTTTCTTTGTGGACTAGAGCCTGTGTGAAATGACTTTAGTGTTCAGATGATATCAGGAGGGCATGGTTCATCCTGACCCTTTGTCCTCTCTACCTGCTTCAGAAAAACAGGTGAATCAGAACCTTTGAGTCTACTCAAAGGAGATCCCATCCTTTGGAAGCTTTTTAATGTTGTGTTGCTGCAGCCTGAGACCGATTGTGTCTCTCTGTCATTCATGGTGCACGGTATCAGCCATTAATCCTCCCCACAATGCATAAGCATTTTTAAGAACATCGCCGGTGCCATGGGGCTTCCAATACTTCTTCTGTATGTGTGTATGTTTGAATTTATTACTCCCACTGTCTACACATAACCAGTCAAGTACTTTCTAGAGACCGTTCCCTCTCATGCACTTTGGGGATGATGACTGCCCTTCTGTAGCTGAAGACCTGGCAAGACTGCAGCCTAGTCATCACTAATCAGGGAAGAAAATCACTTGTTGAGTCACTGTTGTCTTCCAAAGAGCGATGCAGATGTTACATTAATTTAGGTATATTTCTGTATTTTTGTGAATTTTGTGTATCTACTTATTTTGTGTATCTACCTATTTACTTATTTGTTGATTTACCTGGGTCAGTGACTCACTCTATAACCCAGACTGGCATGCAGTGGCGTAATGGTGGCTAACCACAATCTCGACCTTCTGGGCTTAGGTGATCCTTCTGCCCCTGCATCTCTAGTATCTGAGACTATAGGCACACGCAGCCACACCCGGCTATTTCTTTGATTTTGTGTGTGTGTGTGTGTGTGTGTGTGTGTGTGTGTGTGTGTGTGTGTGTAGACGATGTCCACTGTGTTGCCTAGGAAGGTCTCGATGTCCTGGGCACAATCAGCCCTCCCACACCTGCCTTCCAAAATACTAGGAATACAGACATGAGCCAGCTTGCCCAGCCCACATGTTCCTTGTAAAGGAAATTTTATTATGAGTGCACTGGCATGATACCTCATCGTTTTCTGTTTTTATCATCTGTCATGATGACGGTCCATATATCCAATCTTGGGCCTGCCAGTCCTCTACAATTTGGTCTCTTATGCTCATTTTTCTTCCACTTCAATCGTGTGAACCCAATAACATGGGTTTCAGTGCGAGCAAGCATGCCATCTCTGCCTTTTTTGCACAGCTGCCCTGTGTCGCTCACACAGGTGGACATCCACACACCACGGATGCAGGCAAAACCTTCTTCAACATTCCACGTACACGGGGAAACTCACACAGGCACATGTCTGCAGGCGCAAGCACTCTCCCACTGGAAACCTCGTCGACTACAAACCCACATAGGCACACACACTCACCCCCAGCCACCCACTGACTCACAGTTGCGAGACTGCTCACAACCTTCCCCATAAGGACTCTCCATCAGAGATAGACATGCATTCTTTGCCTCTAGCTTGGGTCGTCATGCAATTGATTGGGTGAGTATGGTCTTCTCTTATGAATGACTGAAGCTAGTCTGTTATCAGATGGGCCTAGCAGTGGGTGTGCAACTGGAGCGCCCTGGATTCACATGGGTAAACAGGGAGCCCACATTGGAACAGAGATAGAGCAGTTCCTCTGGGGAGAGCCTTGGCCCTGTGTGAAGCCATGGGACTCTGAACTGTTTGGTGACCTTCCCCAGGTCCCAGTGTGAAAGCCAGGACAGCCTACCTCGGATCAGACATGAGTAAGTTTATTTGTGTGCCCTTTGAGGGAGACTCTTGCTTCTAGCCTGGTGGATGCTGATGGAGCCCTCCGACTCTTCCTGGTGAGGTCCACGTGCCATCCCAAGGTGGTCACATACAAATAAAGAATCAGGTCATAGGAGAAAGCAAAGTTTTGCCAGTACCTTGGTTTCGTGGATCCTCCCAGATATTCTGATTGGGGTTCTTCTGTGGAGACACAGTGGCCTCCATGGAGTGCCCTATGCCCTTTACTTTTTGCCCGAGGAGGAGCCATGAAAATGAGATGTGCAAAGACTGGGCAAAGGCAACCTGCCTGGACAGAATTTTTGCCCAGTTTCAAGCCAAGTGGCTTGGTCATTTGTTCCTGTTAGTTCGGTGGCCAAAATGGCACCCCGTAACAGGTTGGTTTCTTTCTTCCTTTTTGTGTTCTGCATTCTCCTGTTTCTTTTTCCTTTTTTTTCACATTGGAAGGGGTGGAGGACCATGCCTTGGAGGGACGGGGTTAGAGCTGAAGTTGGTCTTTGTGACGCTGTACTGCCACCAAGTGGAAACTGTTTCAGACAACGGGGAGGCAGCTGGGCACACAAGTGCTGGGAGTAACCCAGGAGAGGGGTTGGATGGGGTCCCAGGGGTCCTGAGTGTGAAACTGAACTAAGCACTCTCGGCTTGCCCTTCACCTGTGCCCACTGCCAGAGTGTCACCCTGGCTCTACAACTCTAGAGCACTTGGAAAAAAGGGCAGTCTGTGACAGCCTGCTGTGGATCACCCTGGCAGATTCCAGCATCCGCTCCAGAGCACAAGTTGGCCAGGCCCTAAAGCTCCTAAGTTCCCTGGTTTACCAGGGAGAACAGGGCCCTTCTGTGTGCTGCATAGCCCAAGGCAAGGTTACCTCAATGGTCTCCACAAGGGACACCAGGGTACACACCCCCAGTCACTGCCGTCAATAGCCTGCTGTTTTGTTGGACTTACCCCAAAATGGCTAACAGGGAAGCTCCGCCTCTCTGGTATATTTCCATTCTGGGACAGCCACCCTGCTTTGTCCCAGGGAACCTGGAGCATCTGCTGCCAACCCAACCACCCTCCTCCCCATCCACCCAGGGAAAGAACATCGTCTTCTTTGGCTCCTGACCCCTAATGGGTGACAGCCTGACTTGGGCTAAGTCTCATCTTCCCTGCACATTTTTGCTGATCTCCATGCCCGAAGGAAGTCAGGTGTCCCTGCAGCCTGTCATTTTCAGAAAAAGTATCTGCTGGTTGGCACTGTGGCTCTACAAATGGCTGGCCCTTCCTCTCCCCTATTTCTCTGCCAGGAAAGCAACTGCCTGGATGCTCCTATCTCACCTTTAAGAGGGCTCCTCACTAACTTGTTCCTTTTGGGGCCCACCTGCCACAGCAGGCAGCCTCCTCCCTCCTTTCCGCTGGATTCCTCTCTTCCTAGGGACCCCAGTGAACTTATCCAAGCTGCAAGTAACCAACCTTTTGAGGGTGAATAGCAGGTCAGACATTTTTCTGGAAATGTGCACAAGATTTCTAAGGAGCATGCAGAAGGACCTCTGGCTGCACTGCCCTGGGTGAAGGATTCATGGCCTACATAGGCCTCTCAGTGTCTGGAGACCAGTTTGGAACACAAGACTCTTACAGGCATCCAAATATTGTGTGCCCTCACTTGTCGCTTGTTTTCCTAGATAAATAGATAGCATGAGCAAATTACAGAGATTCCTAGGACACAACCTTTACCCACTGGGCCAGGCCCACCCTCAGGAGTTCAGTAGGAATTTTTACAGGAGGGAAGTCAATAATGGACATGTTCCTGCCCTCTGAGGTATTCCGTGAAGGAAAGAGACATTTCCGGGCAACCGGAGTCATCTCTGTCCTGTCACTTGTCAACTAATATGAAACTTTTCCGGAATGTAGTAGCCACAAGGCCACATCCAGCAGTAGCCTAGGGAAAATGCAAAAATACAGAATTGCAGGAATATCTGGATATGCAAGGGTAGACTGGCACATCTTAGAGTCAGAAGTCATCCTTTGTAAGCGATAACTTCAGTCACGTCTCCCCTTTTCCTGTGTGCATCGGTGCTTATATGTGCTGTCAGGCAGATGTGGAACTACTGATACTCATGAAAATGAATCTGAATAGGCACCTCGACTCACACTGCGGCCCGTCTGTGCAACTCTTAGTGGGTGAGAACCTTCAGCTCTGGGGTTCCCATTTCCTTTTTGCCTCTTTCCAGGTGGATTCCCAATTGGAGGTGTAAGAGTAGGTGGTGGTGGTGGTGGTCCTGGAGGCGGGGTAGGGTGTGGTGTGGTACTGGAATGGAGGGCAGCATCTTTGCACAATGAGTGTGTTTCTGGACAGGGTGCAAATCGTTTTCTAAGGGTCTGACACGTCTACTTGACTAGGGTTTCTTTATTTGTGAGAGCCCAGATGCCCACCTAGCAAACTTACGCATTCCAATTTGCTTTCACTCTTTTTTTTCTCACTAAGGTTCTTGGTTTTCATTTTCTGTGTATTTCCCCTTCGCTTCCACACTTTGATTTTCATTCCATTCACCCCATTTTTTTGTGGGTTTTGTGGTCTGCCTGGAATGCAAGGTGGTTCAGGTAGATGGAGGATCTTCCTTCAGGGAGTATAAGCTGATTCTGCCTAGGGACATTATAATGTCCCCAGTTTACTAGAAAACTAGGAACATCCCTTTTATTCCTTCCGTTTACAACAGTGGCTGGGTGTTTATCTTTCTTCCCCCATCCACTGCTTGTCTTTTCCCCTGTACCTGGTTTCTTTTCATTCTGTCTCCATTCTCCCCATTCTGTGGGGGCTCTTCCCTTTCTTTTCCTTGTGGACTAGAGGCTGTGTGAGATGACTTTAAAGTGTGCAAATGAGCCAGGCTCGGTGACTCAGCCTGTAATCCCGCGCCTTTGGGAGGCTGAGGTGAGTGGATGGCCTGAGCCCGCGGGTTCGAGACCCACCTGGGCAACTTGGCGAGACCTCATCTCTACAATAAATCAAAAATCAGCCGGGTGTGGTAGTGCACACCTGTAGTTCCGGCTACTCGGAAGGCTGAGGCAGAAGGATCGCCGGAGCCCAGCAGATCAAGGCTGCGGTGGCCGGGAGCGGCCACTGCACTCCAGTCTGGGTGACAGAGTGAGACTGCAACTCAAAAATAAAAAATAAAAAAGTGTGCAGATGATATCAGGAGGGCGTGATTCATCCTGACCCTTTGTCCTCTCTAACTGCTTCAGAATGGCAGGTGAATCAGAGCTTTTGAGTCTACTCAGAAAAGATCCTATTTATCAGAAACTTTTTAATGATGTGTTGCTTCAGCAGGAGGCCTATTGTGCCTCTCTGTCACTGATGTTACAGGTATCAGCCAGTCACCCTCCTGATGATGGGTAAGAGTTTTGAAGAACATCGGCATTGCCATGGGGCTTCCAGTACTTCCGTGTGTGTGTGTGTGTGTGTGTGTGTGTTTTAGTTTATGACTCCAACAAGTAACCAGGCAAATGTTTTCTAGAGACAATCCCACTTATACGCTTTGGTGATGATGACTTCCCCTCTTTAGCAGAAAGCCTGGCCAAAGCCTGTGGACTAGTCATAACTGACCAGGGAAGAAAAGCACTGGTCGAATCTCTCTTGTCCTCCAAAGAGCATTGCAGATGTTATATTTATTTAAGTGTATTTTTGTATTCTGGCACATTTGTTTGTATATCTGCTTATTTAATTGCTTGCTGATTTCTCTGGGTCAAAGACTCACTGTTGCCTAGACCGGTGTGCGGTGATGTGATGTTGACTAACTGCAGCCTCAACCTTCTGGGCTCAGGTGATCCTTCTGCCCCTGCCTCTCAAGTAGATGGGACTACAGACACACACTGCCACACCCAGCTATTTCTTCGATTTTTTTTTTTTCCTGGAGCTGAGGTCCACTCTATTTCCTAGGCAGGTTTCCATGTCATGGGCACAATCAGCCCTCAAACCCCTGCCTTTTAAAATGCTGGGACTACAGGCAGCCAGGTGGCCCAGCCCACGTTACTTGTAAACGAAATTTTATCAGGAGCGCACCCATGGCATGACACCTCATTGTTTTCTGTTTTTGTCATCTGTCCTTGAGGAGGGTCCATATGTCCAATCTTGGGCCTGCTGAAGCCTCTGCAATTTGGTCCTATCTGTCCCTTTTTCTTCCACTTCAATCTTGTGAACCCAAGGACATGGGTTTCATTGCGAGTAAGCCTGCCATCTCTGCCTTTTGCACAGCTGCCCAGTTTCACTCACACAGGTGGACACCCACACACCAAAGATGCAGGTAAAAGCTCTGTCCTTACACACAGACATAGGAGAAAAGTCACACAGGCACATGTCTGTGGGCACAAGCAGTCTCCCACTCGAACCCACATCAATACAAACATACGCAGGCACACACACTCACACCCAGGCACCTACTGACCCACAGGTGCGTCACTGCCCACAACCTCTCCCATAAGGACTCTCCATCAGAGACAGACATGCA
Organism: Carlito syrichta; assembly: GCF_000164805.1. NCBI lineage: Eukaryota > Metazoa > Chordata > Mammalia > Primates > Tarsiidae > Carlito > Carlito syrichta. The sequence continues at coordinate 88,803 of NW_007260115.1, forward strand.
TTCTGTGCCCCTAGCTTTGGTATTCATGCAATTAATTGGGCGATTCTGGCCTTCTCTAGTGAATTACTGAAGCTAGTCTGTTATCAGATGGGCCTAGCAGTGGGTGTGCAACTGGAGCGCTCTGGATTCACATGGGTAAACAGGGAGCCCACATTGGAACAGAGATAGAGTAGTTCCTCTGGAGAGAGCCTTGGCCCTGTGTGAGGCCATGGGACTCTGAACTATTTTGTGACCTTCCCCAGGTCCCAGTGTGAAAGCCAGGACAGCCTACCTTGGATCAGACATGAGTAAGTTTATTTGTGTGCCCTTTGAGGGAGACTCTTGCTTCTAGCCTGGTGGATGCTGATGGAGCCCTCCGACTCTTCCTGGTGAGGTCCACGTGCCAGCCCAAGGTGGTCACATCCACATAAATCATCAGGCCATGGGAGGAAACACAGTTTTGCCAGCACCTTGTCTTCCGGAGCCTCCTGGGCATTATGTTTGGGCTTCTTCCGTGGAGACACAGTGGCCTTGCTCTTTTCTTCTTGCCTGAGCAGGAGCCATGAAAACTGGAGACGACTAAAGGCTGGGCAAAGGCAACCTGCCTGGACAGGAATTTTGCCTGGTCTGAAGCCTAGTGGTTTGGTCATTTGGTCTTTTTAGTTTGGTGGCCAAAATGGCACAAAGTAGCGAGTTCATTTCTTTCTTCCTTTTTGTATTTGTATTGCATTCTCTCGTTTCTTTGTCTTTCACATTGGAAGGGGCGGAGGACCATGCCTTGGAGGCACAAGGTTGGCGCTGATCTTGGCATTTGTGGAGCCATACTGCCATCAAGTGGAAACTGTTTCAGGCAACGGGAGCCAGCTGGGCACACAAGTGCTAGGAAGAGCCCAGGAGTAAGGGTTGGCTGGAGTCGCAGGGGTCACGAGAGTGAAACTGAACTAAGCACTCTCGGCTTGCCCTTCACCTGTACCATTGCCAGAGTGTCACTCTGGCTCTACAGCTGTGGAACACTCAGAAAAAAGGGCAGGCAATGACAGCCAGCTGTGGATCACCCTCGCAAACTCCAACATCCGCTCTGGAGCACACGTCGGCCAGTCCCTGAAACTCCTAAGTTCTCTGGTTTACCAGGGAGAAGAGGGCCCTCCCGGGCTCTGCATAGCTCCAGGCAAGGTTACCTCAATGGTCCCCACAAGGGACCTCAAAGTACACGTCCTCAGTCGCTGCCTTCAATGGCCTACTGTTTTGTCAGACTTATCCCAAAATGGCTGAAAGGGAAGCTCCACCCCTCTGGTCTGTTTTGTTCTGGGGCAGCCACCCTGCTTTGTCCCAAGACACCTGGAACATCTGCTACTCTCCCAATCCCCCCCATCTCAGGGAAGGAACATCATCTTCTTTAGCTCCTGACCCCTGATTGGTAAAACCCTGACTTGGGCTGAGTCCATCTGCCACACACATCCTAGCTACAGCCTGTCATTTTAGACAAAGTGTCAGCTCCATGGCACTCTGACTGCACACATGGCCGTCCCTTCTGTCCCTGCCCCACCTCGACTTCCTCTTACTTTTTTCACTGCCAGGAAAGCAACCACCTGAATACTGCCATCTCACCCTTAGAAGCCCGGACTTCTCATTAACTTGTTTCTTTTGGGGCCCACCTGCAACAGAAGGCAGCCTCTCCCCTTCTTTCTTTCCTCTGAATTCTTCTCTTCCCAGCAAACATATCCCACTCGCAAGAAATCTACCTTTTGGGGGTGACTGGAAGGAGCGCGTCACAGATTTTTCTGGAAATGTGCACAGATCTTCTAAGCAGGAGCATACAGCAGGACCTCTGGCTGACCTGCCCTGGGTGAAGGATTTATGGCCTACATAAGCCTTTCAATGCCTGGGAAAAAGTTTGGAACAAAAGACTCTTACAGTTATCCAAATGTTGTGTGCCCTCACATGTAACATGTCTTCCTTGATAAACAGGTTGTACCGGCAAACTGCAGAGATTCATAGAACACAATCTTTTTTTTAAGTTGGAGTCTCACTCTGCCACCCAGGCTAGAGGGCGGTGGCACACTTCTGGCTACCACAGCCTCAGCCTGCTGGACTCAGGCTATTCTTCCACCTCAGCCTTCCAAGTAGCTGGAACTACAGGCTCGGCTAACATTTTGATTTATTATAGAGATGAGGTCTCGTCAAGTTGCCCAGGCTGGCCTCCAACCCTCTGGCTCAGGCAATCCTCTCACCTCAGCCTCCCAAAGTGTTGGGATTATAGGTGTGAGCTTCTGCGCCTGACCTATAGATCACAATCTTTAACCATTGAGCCAGATCCACCCTCAGGAGTTCAGTAGGGACACTTACAGGAGGGAAGTCAATAATAGGCATGTTCCTACCCTCTGAGTTATTCCATGAAGGACAGCGACATTTCCAGGCAACTGGAGTCAGCTCTGTCTTGTCACTTGTCAACTAATACAAAACTTTTCCTGATACGTAGTAGCCACAAGGGCACATCCAACAGTAGATTAGGGAAAACACAGGAATACAGAATTGCAGGAAGAGCTGAACATGCAAGGGGTGGACTTGCATCTCTTGGGGTCAGAGGTCATCCTTTGTAAGAGCTGACTGCAGTCACCTCTCCCCTTTTTTTGTGAGCATCTTATATATGCTGTCAGGCACTTGTGGTACCACTTATACATTTGCACATGAGTCTGTACAGGTACCTCAACTCACACTGCTGGCCCATCTGGGCAACTCTTAATCGGTGGAAACCTTCAGCTCTTGGGTTCCCTTTCCTTCGTTGCTGCTCTCCAGGTGGCCTCCCAATCAGTTGTTAGAGGGTTATTGTGGTGGTGGTCCTGGGGGTGGGGGGGTGGTGTGGTACTAGAATGGAGGGCAACATCTGTGCACAACAGGCATCTTTTTGTACAGGGCGCAAATCATGACCTAAGTGAGTCACCCATAGACTCGCCTGGTGTTTCTTCATCTGTGAGACCCCAGCATGTCACTCAGGGTTTCAGATGCCCACCCAGCAAACTTATGCATTCCAGTTTGCTCTCACTCTTTTTTCTCACTAAAGTTCTTGGTTTTCACTTTCAGTGTGTTTCCCCCTTCACTTTCATACCTTGATTTTCATTCCATCCACCCCATTTCCTTTTTTGTGGATTACGGGGTCTGTTTGGAATGCAAGGTGGACAGGTGGATGGGGGATCATCCTTCCAGGACTATAGGCTGATTCTGCCTATGGACATTACAATGTCTCCAGTTAACTGGAAAACTAAGGGGCATCCCTTTTATTCCTTGTGTTTGCAGCAGTGGCTGGGTGATGGTCTTCTCTGTCCACTGCTTGCCCTTACCCCTGTACCTGGTTTCTTTTCACTCCATCTCCATTTTCTTGAGGCTGTGGGGTTCCTTCATTTTCGTTGTGGACTAGAGGCTGTGTGAGATAACTTTAAATTGCACAGATGAACCAGGCTTGGTGGCTCAGCCTGTAATCCCGCGCCTTTGGGAGGCTGAGGTGAGTGGATTGCCTGAGCCCGCGGGTTCGAGA
>NW_007260115.1:92333-103677 GCF_000164805.1 Carlito syrichta
CAGCTAGTTAGTGGCAGAATAATGCTCTTTCCTATATGCCTAGTTCAGTTCAGCACATTAGACTGAATCCTGCAAAATTGCCATACTGGTAGATCAGAAATGATAGAATAACATTAATTCATTTAATTCCACCTAATAATCTTGCCCATGGTGATGCAATTTTTCAGGGATCTAGAAAAATAAATGCATCTTTACAAAAATGAACAAAAAATCAAATGTATATCCTTACTGATGCCTGGATTTTTTTAAAGAGAAAAACCTTCCAACATAATTAGTGCTATGATTCCAAAATCAGAGCTATTGTTTAAAAAGATAATATTCCAAGTAAAAGTGAAACATGTATTTATAATTTCTAAATGACTAAATCCTTTCTTAAAAGTCAGACTAGCCGGGCTCGGTGGCTCAGCCTGTAATCCCGCGCCTTTGGGAGGTTGAGGTGAGTGAATTGCCTGAGCCCGCGGGTTCAAGACCCGCCTGGGCAGCGAGACCTCATCTCTACAATAAATTAAAAAATTAGGTAGGCGTGGTAGCGCACGCCTATAGTTCCAGCTACTTGGAAGGCTGAGGTGGAAGGATCGCCGGTTCCCAGCAGGACACCGCTCCCGGCCACCGCACTCCAGTCTGGACGACAGAGTGAGACTCCAACTCAAAAAAAAAAAATTGCACAGATGATATTAGGAGGGTGTGGTTCATCCTGACCCTTTATCCTCTCTAGCTGCTTCAGAACCACAGGTGAATCAAAGTTTTTGTGTCTACTCAGGAGAGATCCTATCCATCAGAAGATTTTTAATGGTCTGGTGCTTCTGCAGTAGGCCGATTATGCCTCTCTGTCACTGATGGTGCAAGGTATCAGCTAGTCATCCTCCCCACGTAAGGTAAGGATTTTAAGGAATGTTGGCACTGCTGTGGGGCTTCCACCTTCTCCTGTGTGTGTGTGTGTGTTTGTGGGTACGTGAGTTTTTTACTCCAACTGTCAACAAGTAGCCAGTGGAGCATTTTCTAGAGACAATCCTCATGCACTTTGGTGATGTGACTGCTCCTCTTTAGCAGAAAGCCTGGCCACAGCCTGCAGTCTAGTCATAACTGACAAGGGAAGAAAATCACTTGTCGAGTCTCTCTTGTCCTCCAAAAAGCAATGCAGATGTTACATTAATTTTAGTATATTTCTGTATTTGTTTGTGTATCTACTTATTTACTCACTTGCTGATTTATCTGGGTCAGAGACTCACTCTGTCGCCCAGGTTGGCGTATGGTGGTGTGATATCAGCTAACTGCACCCTAGACATTCCGGGCTCAAGTGGTCCTTCTGCCCCTTCCTCTCAAGTAGCTGGGATTACAGGCACATGCTGTCACACCCAGCTATTTCTTTTATTATTATTATTATTATTGGGAGACGAGGTCCACTGTGTTGCCTGGCCAGGTCTTGATGTCCGGGGCACAAGCAGCCCTCCCATCCCTGCCTTACAAAATGCTGGGATTATAGGCATGAACCACCTTACCTGGCCCACATGTTACTTGTAAAGAAAATTTTATCATGAGCATGCCCGTGGCATGGTACCTCATCATTTTACATTTTTATCATCTATCCTTGAGGAGGGTCCATATATCCAATCTTAGGCCTGTTGAAGACTCCAATTTGGTCTCTTCTGCCCCTTTTTCTTCAACTTCAATCTTGTGAACCCAATGACATGTGTTTCAGTGTGAGCAAGCTTGCTGTCTCTGCCTTTTGCACAGCTGTCCAGTGTCATTCACACAAGTGGACACCTACACACCATGGATGCAGGCAAAACCTTCTCCGTCCTTCCACACACACAGGGGAAAACTCACATAGGCACATGTTTGTGGGCACAAGGAGTCTCCCACTCCAAACCACACCGACATAAATGCACGCAGGCACACGCACTCACATCCAGGCACCCACCAACCAATAGATGCAACACTGCCCACAACCTCTGCCATAAGGACTCTCCATCAGAGACAGACATGCATTGTGTACCCCTAGCTTTGGCCATCATGCAATTGATTGGCCAAGTCCAACCTTCTCTTGTGAATGACTAAAACTAGTCTCGTATCAGTCAAGCCTAGCAGCAGGTGTCCAACTGAAGCAACCTGGATCCACCTGGATAAATAGGGAGCCCACGTTAGAGCAGAAACGGAGTGATTCCTCTGGGGAGAGCCTTGGCTCTCTGTTAGGCTACGGAACCCTAAACTGTTTGACCACCTTCCTCAGGTTCCAGTGTGAAAGCCAGGACAGTCTGCCTTAGATCAGACATGAGTAAGTTTCTTGGTGTGCCCTTTGAGGGAGACTCTTGTTTCTAGCCTGGTGAATGCTGATGGAGCCCTCCGACTCTTCCTGGTGATGTCCACATGCCAGCCCAAGGTGGTGACATCCACGTAAGGTATCACACCATGGGAGGAAGCACAGTTTTGCCAACATTTTGTCTTCGGGGAGCCACCTGGGCATTATGATTGGGGTTCTTCTGTGGAGACACAGTGGCCTCCACTTAATGCCCTTTGCCCGTCTTGCCCAAGCAGGAGCCATGAAAACTGGAGATGAACAAAGCATGGGCAAAGGCAACTTCCTGGACAGGATTTTTGCCCAGTCTCAAGCCTACTGGTTTGGTCATTTGGTCCTGTTTGCTGACCAAAATGGTATAACATAGCAGGTTGGTTTCTTCTTCCTTTTTGTTTTTGTACTGCATTCTCTTGGTTTTCTCTCTCTCTCTCTCTCTCTCTCTCTCTCTCTCTCTTTAAGTTGGAATGGGCAGGGCCCATTCCTTGGAGGGACAGGATTTTAACTGAACTTGGTGTTTGTGAAGCCATACCACCATCAAGCGGAAGCTGTTTCAAGCAACGGGAGCCAGCCGGGCACACAAGTGCTGGCAAGAGAACAGGAGTGAAGGTTGGATGGGGTGGCAGGGGTCCCGAGAGTGAAACTGGACTAAACACTCTCGCTTGCCCTTCACCTGTGCCCATTGCCAGAGTGCCACCCTGGCTCTACTGCTGTGGAACACTCGGATAAAAGGGCAGGCAGTGGCAACCCGCCGTGGATCAGCTAGGGGACTCTAACCCCCATTCCCAAGCATAAGTTGGCCAACCCCTAAAACTCCTAAGTTCTCTGGTCTATCAGGGAGAAAAGGACCCTCCTGGGCTCTGTGTAGCCCCACGCATGGCTACCTCAATGCTCCCCACCAGGGACACCAGAGTACAAGTTCCTAGTCGTTGTAGTCAATGGCCCACGGTTTTGTTGTACTTATTGCAAAATGATAGGGAAGCTGCGCCCCCATGGTCTGTTTCATTTGGGGGCAGTCACCCTGTTTTGTCCCAGGGCACCTGGAGCATCTGCTACCCCCCACCCCCGAGCCTCCCGGGTAAGGAACATCATCTTCTTAGGCACCTGGTCCTGATGGGTGAAGCCCTGACTTGAACTGAATCTCATCTGCCCCGCATATCCTTGCTGATCTCCATGCCTGAAGGAAGTCAGGTGTCCCTGCAGCCTATCGTTTTCAGACAAAGTATCTGCTGGATGGCACTGTGGCTCCACAAATACCCTTCCTTTCTCTCCCCATCCCCACGCTTTGATTTCCTTTCCCTTTTTTCTTCTGCCGGGAAGCAACTACCTGGATGTTCTCATCCCATCTCTAGCAGGGCTCCTCACTAACTTGTTCCTTTTGGGGCCCACCTAAAACAGCAGGCAGCCTCCCTGCTTCCTCCATTCCTCTGGATTATTCTCTTCCTAGGGATCCTAATGAACACATCCCATCCACAAAAATCTACCTTTTGGGAGGTGAACTGATGAAATGGATTACAGAGTTTTCTAGAAATGTGCACAGGTGGGGAAGGGGTGGGATTCGTAGTTGAGGGAAACTGCTAGGGGAGAGAGAGGCATACCTCATCAAAAAGGGTATCAGCATAATCAGCGTTTATATACCTAACCCTGAATTGTACCTCACATCTTTATAATAATTTTTTTTTAAATGTACACAGGCCTTCTAAGCAGGAGCACGCAGCAGGGCCTCTAGCTGCACTGCCCTGGGTGAAGGTTTCATGGCCTACATAGGCCTCTCAGTGCCTGGAGATCAGTTTGGAACACAAGACACTTATGGTCATCTGAATGTTGTATACCCTTACATGTTGCGTGTCTTCCCTTATAAATTGGTTGTACTAGCAAAGTGCAGAGCTTAGTAAGACACAATCACTACCCATCAGGCCAGGCCCACCCTCAGGCGTTCAGTAGGAACTTTTACAGGAGGCAATCAATAGTGGGCATGTTCTTGCCCTCTGAGTTATTCCATGAAGGAGAGCAACATTTTCAGGCAACCAGAATCAGCTTCATCCTGTCACTTGTCAACTAAGATGAAACTTTTCCCAATATGTGTGTAGTAGCCCCAAGGGCACATCCAGTAGTAGACTGAGGAAAACTCAGGAGTACTGAATTGCAGGAAGATCTGGAAACAAAGGGGTAAACTTTGCATCTCTTAGGGTGAGAGGTCATCCTTTATAAGAGCTAACTATAGTCACAGCTCCCATTTTTCTGTGTGCATCTATGCTTATATGTGTTGTCAGGCAGATGTGGAGCCATTGATACTCATGCACAGGAGTCTGTATAAGCACCTCAACTTACATTGCAGGCCCATCTGGGCAACTCTTAGTGGGAATCTTCAGCTCTCAGGTGGTTCCTTTTTCCTCTTTGACCCTTTCCAGGTGACTTCCCTTGGAGCTGTCAGAATAGGTGGTGATGGTGGAGGTGGTTCTGGAGGGGTGTGTGGTGTGGTACCGGAATGGAGGGCAACATCTTTGCACAACAGGTGTCTTTTTGGATTGGGTGCAAACCGTCACCTAAAAATCTGACATGTCCACTTGGCTGGAGTTTCTTCATCTGTAAGGCCCCAGCATGTTACTCGAGTTCCAGATACCCACCTAACAAACTTAGGCATTCCAGTTTGTTCTTACACTTTTTTCTCACTAAGGTTCTTGTTTTTCACTTTCTGTGTGTTTTCCCCCTTCACATTCATTCACACCTTGATTTTCCTTTTTTTTGAGTTGGAGTCTCACTCTGTCACCCAGACTAGAGTGCAGTAGACACTCCTGGCCACTGCAGCCTCGACCTGCTGGGCTCCAGCGATCCTTCCGCCTCAGCCTTCCGAGTAACCGGAATTACAGGCACGCGCTACCATGCTCAGCAGATTTTTTTATTTTATTGTAGAGATGAGGTCTCGCCAAGTTGCCCAGGTGGGTCTCGAACCTGCGAGCTCAGGCAATCCACTCACCTCAGCATCCCAAAGCGCGGGATTACGGGCTGACCCACCAAACCTGGCCACACCTTGATTTTCATTCCATCCACCCCATTTTCTTTTTTTTTTTTTTGTATTACAGGGTCTGCCTGAAATGCAAGGTGATCAGGTGGATGGGGGATCATCATTCCAGGAGTATAGAATGATTCTGCCTATGGACATTACAGTGTTCCCAGTTGACTGGAAAACTAAGGGGCATCCGTTTTATTCCTTCCATTTACAACCATGTCTGCGTAATTATCTTTCTTCATCAATTGCTTGGCCTTACTCCTGTACTTGGTTTCTTTTCATTCCGTCTCCATTCTCTCCACTTTGTTGGGGCTCTTCCCTTTCTTTTCCTTGTGGACTATAGGCTGTGTGAGATAACTTTAACGTTTGCAAGAGATAGCAGGAGGACGTGGTTCATCCTGACCCTTTGTCCTCTCTAGCTCTGACAGGTAATTCAGAGCAGTTGAGTATACTCAGGAGAGAGCCTATCCATTAGAAGCTTTTTAAAGGTGTGATGCTTCAGCAGGAGGCCAAATGTGCTTGTCACTGATAGTGCAGGCTATCAGCCAGTCATCCTCCCCACGACACACAAGAATTTTAAGGAATGTCGGCTTACCATGGTGTTTCCAATACTTGTGTGTGTGTGTGTGTGTGTGTGTGTTTATTACTCCCACTGTCAATAAGTAACCAGCCAAGCGTTTTCTAGAGACAGTCCCACTCATGCTCTTTGGTGATGATGACTGCCCTTCTGTAGCAGATGGCCCGGCAAAAGGTTGTGGCCTAGCCATAACTGAGGATGGAAGAAAATCACTTGTGAAGTCTCTTTTGTTTTCCAAAGAGCAATGCAGATGTTAAATTTATTTAAGTGTATATCTGTATTTTTGTGCATTTGTTTGTGTATCTACTTATTTACTTGCTGATTTATCTGGGTCAAAGACTCATTCTGTCACCCAGAAAGACGTGTGGTGGTGTGATGTCGGCTAACCACAGCCTTGACCTTCTGGACTCAGGCGATCCTTCTGCTTCAGCCTCTCAAGTAGCTGGAACTACAGGCACATGCTGCTGCACCCAGCTATTTCTCTGATTTATTTTTTTCTGGAGTCTATGTGTAATATGTTGCCTAGGCAGATTTTGATGTCCTGGGTACAGGCAGCCCTCTAACCCCTGCCTTCAAAATGCTGGGATTACAGTTATGAGCCAGCTTGGCTCACCCATATGTTACTTGTAAAGAAAATTTTATCAGAAGCTTACCTGTGGCATGATACCTCATTGTTTTCTGTTTTTAATCATCTGTCCTTGAGGAGGGTACATATATCCAACCTTGGACATGTCGGCACCTCTGCAATTTGGTCTCTTCTGTCACTTTTTCTTCCACTTCAATCTTATGAACCCAACGACATAGGTTTTAGTGCCAGCAAGCATGCCATCTCTGCCTTTTGCACAGCTGCCCAGGGTCGCTCTCACAGGAAGACACCCAAATACCACGGATGAAGGCAAAACCATCTTTGAATGACTGAAGCTACTCTGTTAACAGATAGTGTGCAACTGGAGCACCCTGCAGCCATTTTGGTAAATAGGGAGGCCAAGTTGGGACAGAGAGAGAGTGATTCCCCTGGTGTAAGCCTTTTCCCTGTACGAACTATTCGATGACCTTTCCCAGGTCCTGGTGTTGAAGCCAGGACAACCTGCCTCGAATAAGACAAGAGTAAGTTTCTTGGTGTGTCCTTTGAGGGAGACTCTTGCTTTTAGCTTGGTAGATTCTGATGGAGCCCTCTGACTCTTCATAGTTATGTCTGCATGCCAGCCAAGGTTAGTCACATCCACTGAAAACATCAGGCCATGGGAGGGATTGCAGTTTTGCCACCACCTTGTCTTCAGGGAGCCTCCTGGGAATTATGCTTGGGGTTCATCTGTGGAGACAGGGCGGCCTCCATTGAGTGTCCTTTGCCCTTGACTTCTTTTCCCAACAGGAGTCATGGAAATTTGAGACGCGCATAGAATGGACAAAGGCAACCAGCCTGGAAGGATTTTTGCCGAATCTCAAGCCTAGTGGTTTGGTCATTAAGCCTGTTAGTTTGGTGTCCAAAATGGCATCAGGTAGCAGGTGGTTTCTTTCTGCCATTTTCTGTTGGTACTGCATTCTCTTGTTTCTTTCTTTCTTTTTTTTTTTTTACATTGCAAGGGGCAGAGGGTCATATCTTGGAGGGACAGTATTGGAGCTGAACTTGGTGTTTGTGGAGCCATACCGCCATCAAGTGGAAACTGTTTCAGACAATGGGAGCCAGCTGGGAACACAAGTGCTGGGAAGATCCCAGGAGTGGCGGTTTGATGGGATCGCAGGGTTACCAAGCGAGAAACTGGACTAGGCACTCTAGACTTGCCCTTCACCTGTGCGCACTGCCAGAGTGTCACCCTGACTCTAGAGCTGTGGAACACTCAGGTAAAGGGTAGGAACTAGCAGCCCACCGTGGCTCAGCCTGTCAGACACCAGTCTCCACTTGCGAGCATAAGTCGGCCATCCCCTAAACCTCCTGAGTTGTCTGTGTAGCCCCACGCAAGGTTACCTCAATGTTCCTCACAAGGGACACCAGAGTACACATCCCAGTCCCAGCTGTCAACGGCCCATGGTTATGTTGGGCTTATCCCAAAATGGCTGACAGGGAAGCTCCACCCCTCTGGTGTGTTTCCTTCTGGGGCAGCCACCCTGCTTTGTCCTAGGACACCTGGAGCATCTGTTACCCCCTCAGTCCCCGCCCCCGAATCTCCTGGGGAAGAAACATCATCTTTCTTGGCTCCTGACCCCTGATGGGTAAACCCTGACTTGGGCTGATTTCTTCTGCCCTGCACATCCTTGCTGATCTCCATGCCTGACAGAAGTCTGGGGTCCCCGCAGCCTGTCGTTTTCAGAAAAAGTATCCGCTGGGTGGCACTGTGGCACCAGAATTGACTGTTCCTTCTGTTCCCCACCCCCACCTGGCCTTTCCCTTTTCTCTCTGCCAGGAGAACAAACACCTGGATGCTCCTTCTCACCTTGCACAAGGATCCTCACTAACTTGTTCCTTTTGGGGCCCACCTACTACAGCAGGCAGCCACGCCTCTTCCTCCTTCCCTCTGGATTCTTGTCTTCCTAGGGATCCCAGCGAACACAGGCCTCTGTTCACCCACCTGCAGGATATCTAACTTCTGTTTTGTTTTGTTTTGTTTTGCTGGATTTTTGTGAGTTAGAATCTCACTCCTTTGCCCAGGCTGGAGTGCAGTGGCAGGCATGCTCACGGCCACCCCAGGGTCGACCTTCAGGGCTCCAGCGATCCTTCTGCCTCAGCCTTCCGAGTAGCTGGAACTACAGACGCACTTTACCATGCCAGGCTACTTTTTATTTTATTGCAGAGACCAAGTCTTGCCAAGTTGCCTAGGCTGGTCTCGAACTCCCGGGCTCAGGCAATCTAGTCACATCGGCCTCCCAAAGTGCTGGGATTACAGGCTGGGCCACCGAGGTTGGCCAGAAATCTAACTTTTGGAGGTGACCAGATAGAGAGGGACACAGAGTTTTCTGAAAATGTGCCAGGGCTTCTAAGCAGAAACATGCAGCAGGGCCTCTGGCTGCACTGCCCTGAGTGAAGGATTTGGGGACTACGCAGGCCCCTCAGTGCCTGGAGACCAGTTCAGAACACAGGACTCTTACAGTCTTCGAAATGTTGTGTTCCCTGACGTGTCACGTGTCTTCCTTGATAACTAGGTTGCAAGGCAAAGTGCAGAGCTTTGGAGGACACAATCTTCACCTGTTGAGCCTGGCCCACCCTCAGGAGTTCAGTAGAGTCTCCTACAGGAGAGAAGTCAATACTGGGCATGTTTCTGCCCTCTGAGTTATTCCATGAAGAAGAGCGACATTTACAGACAACCAGAGTCAACTCCATCCTGTCACTTGTCAACCAAGATGAAACATTTTTTGATATGTACGTAGTAGTCACAAGGGCACGTGCAGCAGTAGACTAGGGAAAACGCAGGAATCTAGAATTACAGAAATATCTGGACCCGAAAGGGGTAGACTTGCATCTCTTAGGGTCAGAGGTCATCCTTTATAACAGCTTCAGTACCGCCTCCCCTTTTCCTGTGTGCATCTGCGCTTATATGTACCATCAGGCACATGTGGAGCCACTGATATGCATATACAAGAGTCTGTACAGGCACCTCGACTCACACTGTGGGAACGTCTGTGCAACTCAGTGGGTGGGAACCTTCACCTCTCAGGTTCTTTTTTCCTCTTTGCTGCTTTCCAGGTGGCTTCCCAATCAGAGCTGTCAGAGCAGGTGGCGGTGGTGGTCCCGGAGTTGTGGGGCGGGGTGCCGTGGTACTGGAACAGAGGACATCATCTTTGCACAACAGGTGTCTTTCTGGACAGGGTGCAAACTGTGAAAGAAGGGTGTTGCATATCTACTTGGCTGGGGTTTCTTCTTCTGTGAAGCCCCAGCACGTCACTCGGGTTTCAGACGCCTACCTAGCAAACATATGCATTCCAGCATGCTCTCTGTGTTTTGGGGAATAAAGTTCTTGGTTTTCACTTTCAGTGTGTTTTCCCCCTTCACTTCACATCTTGGTTTTCATTCCCTCCACTCCATTTGATTTTTCGTGTATTATGGGGTATGCTGGAATATAAGGTGATCAGGTGGATGGGTGATCATCCTTCTGGGAGTATAAGCTCGTTCTACCAATGGCCATTACATTGTTCCCAGTTGACTAGAAAACTAAGGGTCATCTATTCCTTCTGTTTACATCCATGTCTTGATGATTATCATTCTTCTCCTTCGACTGCTTGCCCTTACACCTGTACTGGGTTTCTTTTCATTCCGTTTCAATTCTCTCCCTTCTCCGGGGGCTCTTCCCTTTCTTTTCCTTGTGAACTGGAGGCTGTGTGAGATGACTTTAAAGTGTGCAGATGTTATCGGGAGGGCATGGTTCATTCTGACACTTCGTCCTCTCTAGTTGCTTCAGAATGACAGGTGAATCAGAGCTTTTGAGCCTACTCAGGAGAGATCCCATCCATAAGAAATTTTTTCAGTGTGTTGCTTCAGCAGAAGGCCTATTGTGCCTCTCTGTCACTGATGGTACAGGGTATCAGCCTATGATCCTCCTCACAATGCGTAAGAGTTTTTAGGAACGTCGGTGGTGCCATGGACCTTCCCATACTTCGTGTGTGTGTGTGTGTGTGTGTGTGTGTGTGTGTGTGTGTGTTTGTGTTTTAATTTATTATACCCACTGTCAATTACCCCCACTGTCAACAAGTAACCATCCAGGAATCTCCTAGAGGGAGTCTCTCTCATGAGCTTTGGTGATGAAGACTGCCTTTCTGTAGCAGACGGCCTGGCAAAAGGCTGTGTCCTAGCCATAACTGAGGATGTAAGAAAATCATTTGTGGAGTTTCTTTTGTCTTCCAAAGAGCAACATAGATGTTAAATATCCTTATGTATATTACTGTACTTTTGCGTGTTTGTGTATTTACTTATTTACTTGCTGATTTCTCTGAACCAGGGATTCACTCTATTGCCCAGGTCAGTGTGCAATGGCATGATGTCAGCGAACCGTAGCCAAAACTCTCTGGGCTCAGGTGATCCTTCTGTCCCTGCTTCTCAAATAGGTGGTGTTACAGGCACACGCTGCTACCCCTGGTCATTTCCTTGATTTTTTTTTTTTCCTGGAGACGAGGTTCACTATGTTACCTAGGCCGGTCTTGATTTCCTGGACACAAGCAGGGCCCTCCCATCCCTGCCTTACAATATGCTGATATTATAGGCATGAGCTAGCTTGCCCGGCCTACATGTTACTTGGAAAGGAAATTTTATCAGGAGGACACCAGTGGTATAATTTTTTAATTTTTTTTATGTTTTACTTTTTTTGAGTTAGAGTCTCACTCGGTCGCCCAGATTGGAGTGCAGTGGCCGCTCCCGGCCATTGCAGCCTTGCCTGCTGGGCTCCAGCGATCCTTCTGCCTCAGCTTTCCGAGTAGCCAGAATTACAGGCACGCGCTACCACGCCTGGCTGATTTTTTTATCTATTGTAGAGATGAG
>NW_007260115.1:103697-104844 GCF_000164805.1 Carlito syrichta
GGCGGGTCTCGAACCCGCGGACTCAGGCAATCCACTCACCTCAGCCTCCCAAAGGCGCTGGATTACAGGCTGAGCCACCGAGCCCGGCTAGTGGTATAATACCTTACCGTTTTCTGTTTTATTGTCTGTCCTTTCAGAGGGTCCATATATCCAACTTTGGGCCTGTTGGAGACTCTGCAAGTTGATCTCTTCTGCCCCTTCTTCTTCCGCTTCAATCTTGTGAACTCAACGACATGGGTTTCAGTGCTAGCAAGTTTGCCATCTCTGCATGTTCCACAGCTGCCCTGTGTCGCTCACACAGGCAGACACCCACACACCACGGATGTAGTCAAAACCTTCTTTGGCCTTACACACACACTGGAAAATACTCACACAGGCACATGTTTGTGGGCACAAACACTCTCCAACTTGAAACCACACCGACACAAATGCCTGCAGGCACATGCAGTGACACCCGGGCACCCACCAATCCACAGGTGCGAGACTGCCCACAACCTCTGCCATAAGGACTCCCCAGCAGAGACAATCATGCATTGTTTGCCCCTAGCTTTGTTTATCATGCAATTTATTGGGCGATTCTGGCCATGTCTTGTGAATGACTGATGCTAGAGTTTTATCAGACCGGCCTAGCAGTGGTTGTGCAACTGGAGCGTCCTGGATCCACCTGGGTAACAAGGGAGCCCACATTGGAGCAGGGACTGAGCGATTCTTCTGGTGAGAGCCTTTTTCATGTGTGAGGCCATGGGACTCTAAACTATTTGGGGACCTTCTCCAGTTCCCGGTGTGGAAGTCCGGACAGACTGCCTTGTTCAGACAAGTGTAAGTTTCTTGGTGTGCCCTTTGAGGCAGACTCTTGCTTCTAGCCTGGTGGATGCTCATGGAGCACTTTGACTCTTCCTGGTTATGTCCCCATGCCAGCCCAAGATATTCACAACCACTTAAAGCATCAAGCCATGAGAGGAAGTGCAGTTTTGTCAGCACCTTGTCTTCAGGGAGCATCCTGGGAATTATGCTTGGGGTTCTTCTGTGGAGACAGAGGGGCCTCCTCTGAGTGTCCTTTGCCCCTCACTTCTTGCCAGAGGAGGAACAATGGAAACGGGAGATGACCAAAGGATGGACCAAGGCAAACTGACTGGACAGGATTTTT
>NW_007260115.1:104984-118446 GCF_000164805.1 Carlito syrichta
CCCACCCCACCCCCGTCTCAAGCCTAGTGGTTTGTCATTTGGTCCAGTTAGTTTGCTGGCCAAAATGGCACTAGGTAGCCAGTTGGTTTCTTTACTTTGGTGTTTGTACTGAATTCTTTTGTTTGTTTGTCCCTTTGTTATTTTTTTCTCATTGGAAGGGGTGGAGGCCCATTCCTTGAAGAGACAGCATTGGAGGATATTTTGGCGTTTTTGGAGCCATGCTGCCATCAAGTGGAAACTGTTTCAGGCAACAGGAGGCAACTGAGAACAGAAGAGATGGGAAGCGCCCAGGAGTGGGGGATCGATGGGGTCGCAGGGGTCCCAAGCGTGAAACTATACTAGGCACTCTTGGCTTGCCCTTCACCTGTGCCCGTTGCCATAGAGCCACTCTGGCGCTACAACTGTGGGACCCTCGGGAAATAGAGCAGAGCAGCGGCAGCGCTCTGTGGATCAGCCTGGCGGACTCAGCCTCCGTTCCAGAGCATAGGCAGCCAGCCTCTAAGTAGACTAAATCCTCTGGCCTGCCATGGAGAAGAGGGCCATCCTGGGCTCTGTTTAGCCCCAGACAAGGTTATCTCGATGCTTCCCACAAGAAACACCATAATACACACTCCCAGTCACCGCCATCAATCGACCACGGTTTTTTGGTCTTATCCCAAAATGGCTGACAGGGATGCTCCACCCCTCTGGTCTGTTTAGTTCTGGAGCAGCCACCCTGCCTTCTCCCAGGGCACCTGGAGCTTCTGCTACCTCCTCCAACCCCACCACCCCCATTCTCCCGGGGAAGGAACATCATCTTTTGCTCCTGACCCCTGAGGGGTGAAACCCTGACTGAGGCTTAGTCTCTTCTGCCCAGCACACCCTTGCTGGTCTCTATGCAGGAAGGAAGTCCAGTGCCCTTGCAGCCTGTTGTTTTCAGACAAAGTATCCGCTGGATGGCACTGTGGCTCAGCAAATGACCATCTCTTCTGTCCCCCACCCCCACCTTGACTTCCACTCCTTTTTTCTCTGCCAGGAAAACAACTGCCTGGATGCTCCCATCTCACTTCTATCAGGGATTCTCACTAACTTGTTTCGTTTTGGGCCCACCTACAACAGCATGCAGCTTTGCCCCTTCATCCTACCCTCTGGATTCTTCTTTTCCTAGGGATCCCAAGGAACACATCCCATTCTCCAGAAATAGTTTTTTTTTGGTGGGGGTGGGGCGACTCTCTTTGAGTTGGAGTCTCACTCTTTGTTGCCCAGGCCGGAGTGCAGTGGAAAGCTCAGGACCTCCAGAACCTGGACCTGTTGAGCTTAGGCCATCCTTCTGCCTCAGCCTTCCCAGTAGCTGGAACTACAGACACTCGCCACCACGCCCAGCTCGGTTTTTGTGATTTATTGTAGATACAAGGTCTCATCAAGTTGCCCAGGCTGGTCTGAAACCCCCAGGCTCAGGCAATCCTCTCGCCTCGACCTCTCAACGTGCTGGGATTACAGGCTGAGCCACCTCGCCCGGCCGAGAAATCTAACTTTTGAGGGTGAACGGATGGATCAAGTCATAGAGTTTTCTGAAAATGTTCACAGGCTTTCTTAGCAGGAACATGCAGCAGGTCCTCTGGCTGCGCTGCCCTGAGTGAAGTATTCATGAACTATGTAGACCTCTCAGTGCCTGGAGACCAGTTTGGAACACAAGACTGTTACAGTCATCCTAATGTTGTGTGCACGCACGTGTTGCATGCCTTCTGTGATAAATAGGTTGCACTGGCAAATAACAATCTGTACCCATCAGACCGAGGCTACCCTCAGGAGTGTAGTAAGGATTCTTACAGGAGGGAAGTCAATAATGAGCATGTTCCTGCCCACTTAGGTATTCCATGAGGGAGAGCACCATTTCTAGGCAACCAGAGTCAGCTATGTCCCGTCACTTGTCAACTAAAATGAAACTTTTCTGGATATGGAGTAGTCACAAGGGCACATCCAGCAGTAGACTAGGGAAAACACAGGAATACAGAATTGCAGGAAGATCTGGACACGCAAGAGGTAGACTTGCATCTCCTAGGGTCAGAGGTCATCCTTTGTAAGAGCTAACTGCAGTCAAGTCTCCGCCTTTCCTGTGTGCATCTGTGCTTATAGATGCTGCTAGGAACATATGGAACCATTGATACTGACTTACATGGGTCCATATAGGCACTTCAATTCACACTGCTAGCCCATCTGGACAGCTTTCACTGGGTGGGAGCCTTCAACTCTAGAGTTGCCTTTTCTCTTTATCCCTTTCCAGGTGGCTTCCCAATCAGAGTTGTCAGTACAGGTTGTGGTGGCAGTCCTGGGGTTGGAGTGAGGTGTTGCGTGGTAGTGGAACAGAGGGCAATGTCTTTGCACAACGGGCATCTTTCTGCACAAGGGTCAAACCGTGACGTAAGGGTGTTACACGTTTACTTGGCTGGGGTTTCTTCATCTGTGAGGCCCCAGCATGCCACTCGGGGTTTCAGATGCACACCCAGCAAGCTTATGCATTCCACTTTGCACTCATTCTTTTTTCTCACTAAGGTTCTTGGTTTTCATTTTCAGTGTGTTTCCCCCTTCACTTTCACTTCTTGATTTTCATTCCATCCACCCCATTTCCTTTTTCGTGAATTTGGGGTCTGCCTGAAATACAAGGTGGTCAGGCGGATGGGTGATACTCCTTCTGGGAGTACAGGCTGATTCTGCCTATGGACATTACATTGTCCCCTGTTGAATGAAAACCTAAGGGGCATCCGTTTTATTCCTTCCATTTACAACCGTGTCTGGGCGATCAACATTCTTCCCCATCCATTGCTTGCCCTTACCCCTGTACATGGTTTCTTTTCATTCCATCTCCATTCTCTCCGTTCTGTGGGGCTCCTCCCTTTCTTTTCCTTGTGGACTAGAGGCTGTGTGAGATGACTTTAAAGTGTACAGATGATATCAGAGGGCATGGTTCATTCTGACCCTTTGTCTTCTCTCACTGCTTTAGAATGACAGGTGAATCAGAGCTTTTGAGTCTACTCAGCAAAGATCCTATCCGTTATAAACTTTTTAATGGTGTGTTGCTTCAGCAGGAGGCCTGTTGTGCCTCTCTGTCACTGATGGTGCTGGTTATCAGCCAGGGATCCTCCAACAATGAGTAAGAGTTTTTAGGAGTGTTGGCAGTGCCATAGGCCTTCCAATAATTTTTGTGTGTGAGTGTGTGTGTGTGTGTGTGTGTGTGTGTGTGTGTGTGTGTGTGTCTGTGTGTTTATTACTCCCACTGTAAACAAGTAACCAGCCAAGCGTTTTCTAGGGACACTCCCTCTCCTGTGCTTTGGTGATGATGACTGCCCTTCCGTAGCACATGGCCTGGGAAAATGTTGTGGCCTAGCCATAACTGAGGCTGAGGGAAAATCACCAGTTTAATCTCTCTGGTCTTGTCTTCCAAAGAGTAACGTAGATGGCAAATTTATTTTAGTAAATTTCTGCGGGGGGGTTTGTTGTGCATTTCTGTATCTACTTAGTTTCTTACTTGCTGATTTATCTGAGTCAAGGACTCACTCCATTGCCCAGGCTGGCGTGCGGTGGTATGATGTGGGCCAGCTGCTGCCTTGACATTCCAGTCTCAGGTAATCCTTCTATCTCTGCCTCTCAAGTAGCTGGGACTACAGGCTCACGCTGCCTCACCTGGCTTTTTTTTTTTTTTTTTCTGGAGACTAGGTCCACTATGTTGCCTAGGCCACTCTTCATTTCCTGGGCACAAGGAGCCCTCCCACCCCTGCCTTACAAAATGCTGGGTTTACAGGCATGAGCCAGCTTACCAGCCCACATATTTATCAACGTGGCTTGATTCCTTGTGTTTTGTTTTTATCATCGGTCCTTGAGCAGGGTCTATATATCCAACATATTAAGCCTGTCGGAGCCTCTACAAACTTGTCTGTTTTGCCCCTTTTTTTCCCACTTTAACTTGTGAACCCAATGACATGGGTTTCAGTGTGAGCAGGCATGCTGTTGTTGACTTTTCCACAGCTGCCCAAGTGTCACTCACAGAGGCGGTCACCCAGAAAACATGGATGCAGGCAAAACCTGCTTCAACCTTCTATGTACACAGGAGAAAACTCACACAGGCACATGTCTGTGGGTGCAAGCACTCTCCCACTCAAAACCACTCTGACACAAATGCATGCCGGCACACAAACTCACACCCATGCTCCCACCAACCCACAGGTGCGACACTGCCCACAACCTCTCCCATAAGGGTTCTCAATCAGAGAAAGACATGCATTATCTTCCCCCAGCTTTGGTCATCATGCAATTGTGGGCGAATCCGGCTTGGTGTTGTGAAGGACTGAAGCTAGTCTGTTAACAGATGGGCTTGACAGAGGGTGTGCAACTGGAGCACCCTGCAGCCACCTTGGTAACTAGGGAGCCCACGTTGGGGCAGAGACAGAGTGATTCCCCTGGTGTAAACCTTTTCCCTGTGCGAAGCCATGGGACTCCGAACTATTCGATGTCCTTTCCCAGGTCCTGGTGTTAAAGCCAAGACAACCTGCCTCGAATAAGACAAGAGTAAGTTTCTTGGTGTGTCCTTTGAGGGAGACTCTTGCTTTTAGCTTGGTAGATTCTGATGGAGCCTTGTGACTCTTCATGGTTACGTCTGCATGCCAGCCAAAGTTAGTCACATCCACTGAAAACATCAGGCCATGGGAGGGAGTGCAGTTTTGCCACCACCTTGTCTTCAGGGAGCCTCCTGGGAATTGTGCTTGGGGTTCATCTGTGGAGACAGGGCGGCCTCCATTGAGTGTCCTTTGCTCTTGACTTCTTTTCCCAACAGGAGTCATGGAAACTGGAGACGCGCATAGAATGGACAAAGGCAACCTACCTGGAAGGATTTTTGCCGAATCTCAAGCCTAGTGGTTTGGTCATTAAGCCTGTTAGTTTGGTGTCCAAAATGGCATCAGGTAGCAGGTGGTTTCTTTCTGCCATTTTCCGTTCATACTGCA
This sequence comes from Carlito syrichta, assembly GCF_000164805.1. Lineage (NCBI taxonomy): Eukaryota > Metazoa > Chordata > Mammalia > Primates > Tarsiidae > Carlito > Carlito syrichta. The sequence goes on from NW_007260115.1 coordinate 109,961, forward strand.
TTCTCTTGTTTCTTTCTTTTTTTTTTTCACATTGGAAGGGGCGGAGGTCCATTCCTTGGAAGGACAGTATTGGCGCTGAACTTGTTGTTTGTGGAGCCATACCGCCATCAAGTGGAAACAGTTTCAGGCAATGTGACCCAGCTGGGCCCACAAGTGCTGGGAAGATCCCAGTTATGGCGGGTTGACGGGATCGCAGGGTTACCAAGCGAGAAACTGAACTAGGCACTCTAGACTTGCCCTTCACCTTTGCGCACTGCCAGAGTGTCACCCTGGCTCTAGAGCTGTGGAACACTCGGGTAAAAGGTAGGTAGTAGCAGTCCACCGTGGCTCAGCCTTTCGGACACCAGTCTCCATCCGAGCATAAGTCGGCCATCCCCTAAATCTCCTGAGTTGTCTGTGTAGCCCCACGCAAGGTTACCTCAATGTTCCTCACAAGGGACACCAGAGTACACATCCCAGTCCCAGCTGTCAACGGCCCATGGTTATGTTGGGCTTATTCCAAAATGGCTGACAGGGAAGCTCCACCCCTCTGGTGTGTTTCCTTCTGGGGCAGCCACCCTGGTTTTCCTAGGACACCTGGAGCATTTGTTGCTGCCTGAGTCCCTGCCCCCGATTCTCCTGGGAAAGGAACATCATCTTTTTTGGCTCCTGACCCCTGATGGGTAAACCCTGACTTGGACTTAGTCTCCTCTGCCCTGCACATCCTTGCTGATCTCCATGTCTGACAGAAGTCCGGGGTCCCCGCAGCCTGTCGTTTTCAGACAAAGTATCCGCTGGGTGACACTGTGGCACCAGAATTGACTGTCCCTTCTGTTCCCCACCCCCACCTGACCTTTCCTTTTTCTCTTGGCCAGGAAAACAAACACCTGGATGCTCCCATCTCACCTTTAGCCAGGCTTCTCACTAACTTGTTCCTTTTGGGGCCCACCTACTACAGCAGGCAGCCACTCCTCTTCCTCCTTCCCTCTGGATTCTTGTCTTCCTAGGGATCCCAGCGAACACATGCCTCTGTTCACCCACCTGCAAGATATCTAACTTCTGTTTTGTTTTGTTTTGTTGCATTTTTGTGAGTTAGAATCTCACTCCTTCGCCCAGGCTGGAGTGCAGTGGCACGCATGCTCACGGCCATTCCAGTGTCAATCTTCTGGGCTCCAGCAATCCTTCTGCCTCAGCCTTCCGAGTAGCTGGAACTACAGACACACTCTACCACGCCCGGCTACTTTTTATTTTATTGCAGAGACCAGGTCTCGCCAAGTTGCCTGGGCTGATCTCGAATCCCCGGGCTCAGGCAGTCCGCTCACCTCGGCCTCCCAAAGTGCTGGGATTACAGGCTGAGCCACCGAGCTTGGCCAGAAATCTAACTTTTGGAGGTGACCGGATAGAGAGGGACAGAGTTTTCTGGAAATGTGCCAGGGCTTCTAATCAGAAACATGCAGCAGGGCCTCTGACTGCACTGCCCTGAGTGAAGGATGTGGGGACTACGCAGGCCCTTCAGTGCCTGGAGAGCGGTTCGGAACACAGGACTCTTACAGTCTTCGAAATGTTGTGTTCCCTGATGTGTCTCATGTCTTCCTTGATAACTAGGTTGTAAGGCAAAGTGCAGAGCTTTGGAGGACACAATCTTCACCCATTGAGCCTGGCCCACCCTCAGGAGTTCAGTAGAGACTCCTACAGGAGAGAAGTCAATACTGGGCATGTTTCTGCCCTCTGAGTTATTCCATGAAGAAGAGCGACATTTACAGGCAACCAGAGTCAGTTCCATCCTGTCACTTGTCAACCAAGATGAAACATTTCTTGATATGTAGGTAGTAGTCACAAGGGCATATGCAGCAATAGACTAGGGCAAACGCAGGAATTCAGAATTGCAGGAAGGTCTGGACCCGAAAGGGGTAGACTTGCATCTCTTAGGGTCAGAGGTCATCCTTTATAACAGCTGTCCCACCTCCCACCTCCCCTTTTCCTGTATGCATCTGCACGTATATGGCCGTCAGGCACATATATGTATACACACGAATCTGTACAGGCACCTGGACCCACACTGTGGGAACGTCTGTGCAATTCAGTGGGTGAGAACCTTCAACTCCTGGTTCTTTTTTCCTCTTTGCTGCTTTTCAGATGGCTTCCCAATCAGAGCTGTCAGAGCAGGTGTCAGTGGTGGTACCGGAGTTGGGGGGTGCGGTGGCGTGGTACTGGAACAGAGGACATCATCTTTGCACAATAGGCGTCTTTCTGGACAGGGTGCAAACTGTGAACGAAGGGTGTTGCATATCTACTTAGCTGGGATTTCTTCTTCTGTGAAGCCCCACCATGTCACTCGGGTTTCAGACGCCTGCCTAGCAAACTTACGCATTCCAGCTGGCTCTCTGTCTTTTTTGGTAATAAATTTCTTGGTTTTCACTTTCAGTGTGTTTTCCCTCTTCACTTACACATCTTAGTTTTCACTCCCTCCACTCCATTTGACATTTCGTGTATTATGGGGTATGCTGGAATATAAGGTGATCAGGTGGATGGGTGATCATCCTTCCGGGAGTATAAGCTGGTTCTGCCAATGGCCATTACATTGTTCCCAGTTGACTAGAAAACTAAGGGTCATCTATTGTATTCCTTCTGTTTACAACCATGTCTTCATGATTATCATTCTTCTCCTTCCACTGCTTACCCTTACCCCTGTACTGGGTTTCTTTTCATTCTGTGTTCTTTCTCTCCATTCTGTGGGGGCTCTTCCCTTTCTTTTCCTTGTGAACTAGAGGCTGTGTGAGATGACTTTAAAGTGTGCAGATGATATCGGGAGGGCATGGTTCATTTTGACCTTTTGTCCTCTCTAGCTGCTTCAGAACGACAGGTGAATCAGAGCTTTTGAGCCCACTCAGGGGAGACCCCATCCATCACAAATGTTTTCAGTGTGTTGCTTCAGCATAAGGCCTATTGTTCCTCTCTGTCACTGATTGTACAGGGTATCAGCCTGTGATCCTCCTCACAATGCGTAAGAGTTTTTAGGAACGTCGGCGGTGCCATGGAGCTTCCCTTACTTTGTGTGTGTGTGTATGTGTGTGTGTGTGTGTGTGTGTGTGTGTGTGTGTGTGTGTTTTAATTTATTATCCCCACTGTCAGTTACCCCTACTGTCAACAAGTAACCATACAGGCATCTCCTAGAGGGAGACTCTCTCATGAGCTTTGGTGATGAAGACTGTCTTTCTGTAGCAGACGGTCTGGCAAAAGGCTGTGTCCTAGCCATATCTAAGTATGTGAGAAAATCATTTGTGGAGTTTGTTTTGTCGTCCAAATAGCAATGCAGATGTTAAATATCTTTATGTATATTTCTTTCCTTTGTCGCTTTTGTGTATCTACCCATTGACTTGCTGATTTCTCTGAGACAGGTACTCACTCTATTGCCCAGGTCGGTGTGCAATGGCATGATGTCAGCGAATGGTAGCCACAACTCTCTGGGCTCAGGTGATCCTTCTGTCCTTGCTTCTCAAACAGGTGGTGTTGCCGGAACATGCTGCTACCCCCGTCCATTTCCTTGATTTTGTTTTTTTTCCTGGAGACGAGGTCCACTATGTTGCCCAGGCCTGTCTTGAATTCCTGGACACAAGCAGGGCCCTCCCATCCCTGCCTTACAATATGGTGATATTATATGCATGAACCAGCTTGCCCGGCCTACATGTTACTTGGAAAGGAAATTTTATCACGAGGACACCCGTGGTATAATACCTTACCGTTTTCTGTTTTATCGTCGGTCCTTTCAGAGGGTCCATATATCCAACCTTGAGCCTGTCGGAGCCTCTGCAAGTTGATCTCTTCTGCCCCTTCTTCTTCCGCTTCAGTCTTGTGAACTTAATGACGTGGGTTTTGGTGCGAGCAAGCTTGCCATCTCTGCATGTTCCACAGCTGCCCAATGTCGCTCCCACAGGCAGACACCCACAAACCACGGATATAGTCAAAACCTTCTCTGGCCTTACACACACACTGGAAAAGACTCACACAGGCACATGTTTGTGGGCACAAACACACTCCAAATTGAAACCACACCGACACAAATGCCTGCAGGCACATGCAGTGACACCCTGGCACCCACCAATCCACAGGTGCAAGACTGCCCACAACCTCTGCCATAAGGACTCTCCAGCAGAGACTATCATGCATTGTTTGCCCCTAGCTTTGTTTATCATGCAATTTATTGGGCGATTCTGGCCTTGTCTTGTGAATGACTGATGCTAGAGTTTTATCAGACCGTCCTAAAGGTGGGTGTTCAACTGGAGCGCCCTGGATCCACCTGGGTAACGAGGGCGCCCACATGGGAGTAGGGACTGAACGATTCTTCTAGGGAGAGCCTTTTTCATGTGTGAGGCCATGGGACTGTAACTATTTGGTGACCTTCCCCAGTTCCTGGTGTGGAAGTCCAGACAGACTGCCTTGTTCAGACAAGTGTAAGTTTCTTGGTGTGCCCTTTGAGGCAGACTCTTGCTTCTAGCCTGGTGGATGCTCATGGAGCACTTTGACTCTTCCTGGTTATGTTCCCATGCCAGCCCAAGATATTCACAACCACTTAAAGCATCAAGCCATGAGAGGAAGTGCAGTTTTGTCAGCACCTTGTCTTCGGGGAGCATCCTGGGAATTATGCTTGGGGTTCTTCTGTGGAGACACAGAGCCTCCTCTGAGTGTCCTTTGCCCTTTACTTCTTGCCAGAGGAGGAACAATGGAAACGGGAGATGACCAAAGGAGGGGCCAAGGCAACCTGACTGGACAGGATTTTTGCCCCGTCTCAAGCCTAGTGGTTTGTCATTTGTTCCAGTTAGTTTGGTGGCCAAAATGGCACCAGGTAGCCAGTTGGTTTCTTTCTTTTGGTGTTTGTACTGAGTTCTTTTGTTTGTTTGTCCGTTATTTTTTTCACATTGGAAGGAGTGGAGGCCCATTCATTGGAGGGACAGCTTCGGAGGATATTTTGGTGTTTTTGCAGCCATGCTGCCATCAAGCAGAAATTGTTTCAGGCAACAGAAGGCAACTGAGCACACATGAGCTAGGAAGAGCCCAGGAGTGGGGGATCGATGGGGTTGCAGGGGTTCCAAGTGTGAAACTAAACTAGGCACTCTTGGCTTGCTCTTCACCTGTGCCTGTTGCCATAGAGCCTCTCTGGCTCTACAGCTGTGGGTCCCTCGGGAAATGGAACAGAGCAGAGGCAGCGCTCTGTGGATCAGCCTGGCGGACTCCAGTCTCCACTCAAGAGCATAGGCAGCCAGCCTCTAAGTGGACTAAATCCTCTGGCCTGCCATGGAGAAGAGGGCCATCCTGGGCTCTGTTTAGCCCCAGACAAGGTTATCTCAATACTTCCCACAAGAAACACCATAATACACACTCCCAGTCACCGCCATCAATCGACCATGGTTTTTGGGTCTTATTCCAAAATGGCTGACAGGGATGCTCCACCCCTCTGGTCTGTTTAGTTCTGGAGCAGCCACCCTGTCTTCTCCCAGGGCACCTGGAGCTTCTGCTACCTCCTCCAACCCCACCACCCCCATTCTCCCGGGGAAGGAACATCATCTTTTGCTCCTGACCCCTGAGGGGTGAAACCCTGACTGAGGCTTAGTCTCTTCTGCCCAGCACACCCTTGCTGGTCTCTATGCAGGAAGGAAGTCTGGTGCCCTTGCAGCCTGTTGTTTTCAGACAAAGTATCCGCTGGATGGCACTGTGCCTCAACAAATGACCGTCTCTTCTGTCCCCCACCCCTACCTTGACTCCACTCCCTTTTTTTCTGCCAGGAAAACAACTGCCTGGATGCTCCCATCTAACCTCTATCAGGGATTCTCACTAACTTGTTTCCTTTTGGACCCACCTACAACAGCATGCAGCTTTGCCCCTTCGTCCTTCCCTCTGCATCCTTCTTTTCCTAGGGATCCCAACGAACACATCCCATCTGCCAGAAATTCTTTTGGGGGGGCGCGGCTCTTTTTGAGTTGGAGTCTCACTCTTTGTTGCCCAGGCTGGAGTGCAGTGGCATGCTCACGCCATCCGTAGCCTGGACTTGCTGGGCTTAGGCCAGGGGTCCTCAAACTATGGCCCTGGGCCACATGCGGCCCACCAAAGACATTTATCTGGCCCACCAGGTTTTTTTGCTGCTGCTGCCTGTCCTGCATCGCACTCTCCAACTCCCTTCCTTCTCTGTCTCTGGACTCCTCCTCTCAGTCTCAGGTGTGATCAGAGGAGTGACAAGCTTGCCTGTGCAGAGCCTGCTGCTGCCTGAGGACCGAGGTAAAAACAAGTTAGGATTTATATTTTTTTGAAGTTAGGAGGTCTACTTTTTTTTAAATTTTGCAGTTAGTAGGGCTTTTTTTTTGCGATTAAGGGGGGTCTTTTTTTTCCTGAAGTTAAGAGGTCTTTTTTTTTTTTTTGCAGATAGCAGGCACCTTTTTTATTTGAAGTTAGGAGAGCTTTTTTTTTTTTTTTAAGTTAGGAGAGTCTTTTTTTTTAAATTATAGTTCGCCCCTCCAACAGTCTAAGGGACAGTGAACTGGCCCCTTGTTTTAAAAGTTTGAGGACCCCTGGCTTAGGCCATCCTTCTGCCTCAGCCTTCCTAGTAGCTGGAACTACAGACGCTCGCCACCACGCCCGGGTAGGTTTTTGTGATTTATTGTAGAGACAAGGTCTCGCCAAGTTGCCCAGGCTGGTCTGGAACCCTCAGGCTCAGGCAATCCTCTCACCTCGACCTCTCAAAGTGCTGGGATTACAGGTTGAGCCACCTCGCCCGGCCGAGAAATCTAACTTTTGAGGGTGAACAGATGGATCAAGTCATAGAGTTTTCTGAAAATGTTCACAGGCTTTCTTAGCAGGAACATGCAGCAGGTCCTCTGGCTGTGCTGCCCTGAGTGAAGTATTCATGAACTACGTAGACCTTTCAGTGCCTGGAGACCAGTTTGGAACACAAGACTGTTACAGTCATCCTAATGTTGTGTGCACGCACGTGTTGCATGCCTTCCCTCATGAATAGGTTGCACTGGTAAATAACAATCTGTACCCATCAGGCCCGGGCCACCCTCAGGAGTGCAGTAAGGATTCTTACAGGAGGGAAGTCAATAATGAACATGTCCTGCCCACTTAGGTATTCCATGAAGCAAAGCGCCATTTCTAGGCAACCGGCGTCAGCTCTGTCCCATCACTTGTCAACTAAAGTGAAACTTTTCTGGATATGGAGTAGTCACAAGGGCACATCCAGCAGTAGACTAGGGAAAACACAGGAATACAGAATTGCAGGAAGATCTGGACACGCAAGAGGTAGACTTGCATCTCCTAGGGTCAGAGGTCATCCTTTGTAAGAGCTAACTGCAGTCAAGTCTCCCGCTTTCCTGTTTGCATCTGTGCTTATAGATGCTGCTAGGAACATATGGAACCGTTGATACTGACGCACACGCATCTGTATAGGCACTTCAACTCACACTGCTAGCCAGTCTGGGCACCTCTCAGTGGGTGGGAACCTTCAACTCTAGAGTTGCCTTTTCTCTTTATCCCTTTCCAGGTGGCTTCCCAATCAGAGGTGTCGGCACAGGTGGTTGTGGTGGCAGTCCTGGGGTTGGAGTGGGGTGTTACGTGGTAGTGGAACAGAGGGCAATGTCTTTGCACAACGGGCATCTTTCTGCACAAGGGCCAAACCATGAACTAAGGGTGTTACACATCTACTTGGCTGGGGTTTCTTCAGCTGTGAGGCCCCAGCATGCCACTCGGGGTTTCAGATGCACACCCAGCAAGCTTATGCATTCCACTTTGCGCTCATTCTTTTTTCTCACTAAGGTTCTTGGTTTTCACTTTCAGTGTGTTTCCCCCTTCACTTTCACTTCTTGATTTCATTCCATCCACCCCATTTCCTTTTTCGTGTATTTGGGGTCTGCCTGAAATGCAAGGTGGACAGGCGGATGGGTGATCCTCCTCCTGGGAGTACAGGCTGATTCTGCCTATGGACATTACATTGTCCCATGTTGAATGAAAAACTATGGAGCATCCGTTTTATTCCTTCCGTTTACAACTGTGTCTGGGCGATTACCATTCTTTCCCATCCACTGCTTGTCCTTACCCCTGTACGTGGTTTCTTTTCATTCCATGTCCATTCCCTCCATTCTGTGGGACCCTTTCCTTTCTTTTCCTTGTGGACTAGAGGCTGTGTGAGATGACTTTAAAGTGTGCAGATGATATCAGGAGAGCATGGTTCATTCTGACCCTTTGTCCTCTCTCGCTGCTTTAGAATGACAGGTGAATTAGAGCTTTTGCGTCTACTCAGCAAAGATCCTATCCATCAGAAACTTTTTAATTATGTGTTGCTTCAGCAGGAGGCCTGTTGTGCCTCTCTGTCACCGATGGTGCTGGGTATCAGCCAGGGATCCTCCAACAATGAGTGAGAGTTTTTAGGAGTGTTGGCAGTGCCATGGGCCTTCCAATAGTTTGTGTGTGTGTGTGTGTGTGTGTGTGTGTGTGTGTATGTATGTATGTATATTACTTTG
>NW_007260116.1:0-1824 GCF_000164805.1 Carlito syrichta
GAGGCATCAGAGGTATTCAATAGGAAAGAGGAAGTCAAGTTATCTCTCTATGCAGATGATATGATGGTGTACCTTGAAAACCCAAGAGAATCTGTCAAAGCCCTCCTTACATTGATAAAAGCCTTTGGCAAAGTCTCAGGATACAAAATAAATGTACAAAAGACAATCGCATTTCTCTACACCAATAATAAACAAACAGAAACCCAAATAAAAAACACAGTTCCTTTCACCATAGCCAGAAAAAAAATGAAATACCTTGGCATCTTCCTAACCAGAGATGTGAAAGACCTTTACAATGAAAATTACAAAACACTGCTCAAAGAAATCAAAGCTGACACGAACAAGTGAAAAAATATCCCATGCTCATAGATCGGAAGAATCAACATTGTGAAGATGTCCATCTTACCTAAGGCAATCTACAAATTCAATGCAATACCCATTAAATTACCAACAACATTCTTCTCAGACCTAGAAAAAACAACACAGGAATTCATATGGAAACACAAACGTCCAAGAATAGCCAGAACAATCCTCAGCAAAAAAAACAAAGCAGGTGGTATCACAATACCAGACTTCAAACTTTACTATAAAGCTACAATCATCAAAACAGCTTGGTATTGGTACAGGAACAGGCATATAGATCAATGGAACAGAATTGAGATTCCAGAAGCAAAACCTCAATTCCTCAACCAACTCATCTTCGACAAAGCCCCCACTACCTACCAGTGGGGAGAGGAGAACCTATTCAGTAAATGGTGCTGGGAAAACTGGCTGACCACATGCAGAAGATTGAAACAGGACCCCTATCTATCCTCGTGCACAAAGGTTAACTCCAAATGGATCAGAGACCCAAATGTAAAACCTCAAACCATAAGAACCTTAGAAAAGGAAGGAAATACTCTCATGAAAATTGGAACTGGCATCCAATTCCTGTACAAAACCTGAAACCCACAGGACTTAAGAGAGAAGATAGACAAATGGGACCTTATTAAACTGACAAGCTTCTGCAAAGCCAAAGAAACCATCAAGAGAGCAGGGAGACAGCCTACAGACTGGGAAAAAGTCTTTGCCAACTCTAGGTCTGACAAAGGCTTAACATCCTGGATCTACAAGGAACTGAAACGTACTGAAAAGAAGAAAACAACCAACCCCATTATAAAATGGGCAAAAGATATGAACAGACACTTCACAAAAGGAGACATTCGAGCAGCCAACAAACACATGAAGAAATGCTCAACCTCACTAATCATCAGGGAGATGCAAATCAAAACCACACTGAGATACCACCTAACTCCAGTCAGAATGGCAATTATCAACAACTCAAAAAATAACAGCTGCTGGAGAGGGTGTGGTGAAAAGGGAACACTTCTACACTGTTGGTGGGAGTGTAAACTAGTGCAACCTCTGTGGAAAGCAGTGTGGCGATTCCTAAAAGCTCTAAAAATTGACCTTCCATATGACCCTGCAATCCCCCTACTGGGAATATACCCTGAAGAACACAAATCACTCTATAAAAAAAATACCTGCACAAGTATGTTTATCGCAGCGTTGTTCACAATAGTAAGAAGCTGGAAACAACCATGCTGCCCATCAAAAGAGGACTGGATTAAAAAAATGTGGTACATATACACGATGGAATACTACGCAGCCATAAAAAAGAACAAAATCATGAATTTCGCTGCACCCTGGATGGAACTAGAGTCTATAATACTGAGTGACCTCTCACAAAAACAAAGATCCGAATATCACATGTTCTCACTCATATAATGGACCTTGAACATCCAATGTAATACTATAAGAAAATAACTGACGGTACTGGGAAAC
>NW_007260116.1:1985-4701 GCF_000164805.1 Carlito syrichta
AAGGATCGCCGGAGCCCAGGAGGTTGAGGCTGCGGTGGCCGGGAGCAGCCACTGCACTCCGGTCTGGGCGACAGAGTGAGACTCCAATTCAAAACAACAACAACAACAACAACAAAAGTAACCTTAAGTCAGAGAGAAGACTGCAGGTAGGTAAAAGAATAAAAATTAGAGGAATACTGACTATAAAGTAGCAATCTGTAGTTCCACAAATCTTGGCCACAAGCTATCTGCATCTCAAGGACATCTGCCCCTAAGAACCCTCAGCTTGAGATCACCAATAGAGATGATCTTCCAGTAATTTCAGGATGGTTTATGTCTCTTTGGTTTAATGAATACATGAAGACAAACTGGCATATTAGTTTTTACGTGATGGGGTCCTTCCAGTTGGGGTTCTGAAACATTTATCGAAGATATAAAACTCTGAAGATTTTTTTATGTGTGTGGGGGAAAAAATAGTATTTGTAGATGACAGAAACTTAAAATATTTGTGGGTAAGTTGTTACTTAAAATTTTCAAAGGTGAAATATTTCATAACTACAATGAAATTGATTATGAAAATTTGGTTGTTTCTATAGCATGCAAAAGAAACAAAATAAAGGCATTTGAAAAGTTTTGGGCAAACTGTCTATAATGACTTAAGCATGTTTTCTTAGACAATGAATATTCTATCTAATTATAAAGATGAATAACCATAATATTTACAGATAAATAAATCTTGAGGTATTTTATATGTTGTGTGTGTGTGTGTGTGTGTGTGTGTGTATGTGTGTGCGTGTGTGTGTGTATGTGTGTGTATATATATATAAAATGTCATAGTTAAGTCTGATGTGCATCTCCAATTGAAAAGTAGTGGCCTAGAGGGTATGAGATTCACATTACAGAAAAAAGATTGTGTCAACATAAATATTTTAAATTATGTGACTGATAATTACACTGCTGTCTAATATCAGGCAAGCACCACCAGGACTCTGATAAATGTAAACTAAGCTGCATTTTTGTAATTATCTAGTAGAGAACAGACCAATGAACCAAGGAAAGTCTGTAATTTTGACACAGTGGTTCAGATGTTGGCCTTGTGTCATTGTGCCTTTGATATGAATGTTTAATTTGTAGACAGCTCTGAGTTAATTTTATCATAAAATTAGCTCTTACAGTCTCACACACCCATCTCTTCTATGACAGTTTCTGGGCTTGGAGATGGAAATTTTTAAATTTTTTTTTCACCCTGTGTTTCATATAGGCAGTTTATTTTGATTGTCATCTTTCCCTGGGCCTGAAGATAAGGCCCTGACTGGTGTGATTTAGCAAGTGTCGCTGTCTGTTTTTGGTACTGTCCCAGGAGCCAAAGCCCTGTAACCTACCAGTACAAGGAGTAGTTAACAGAACATTTATTAAAGATGTGAGTCAGATATTTTATTAAAGTAGAATCACAGGTTACTGTGTAATAACAGTTATTCATTTAATCTAAGGTGCTACTGCAAACTTAAATGAAATACCAAGAGTTGCTTGGATGTAAGAACTTCAATTTTTTTAAACTTAGTTTTTCCATGTAATCAGAAGCCTAATAAAAACAACATATAATTTTTTTTTTTTTGAGTCAGACTCTCACTCTGTCACCCAGGCTAGAATGTAGTGGCACGCTCACCACAGCCTCAATCTGCTGGGCTCAGGCGATCCTGCTGCCTCAGCCTTCCAAGTAGCTGGAACTACAGATATGTGCCATCACACGCAGCTAATTTTTCTTGATCTATTGTAGAGATGAGGTCTCAGCAGGTTGCCTAGGCTGGTCTCCAACCCATGGGCTCAGGCAATCGCATCTCAGCCTCCGGAAGTGCTGGGGTTATAGGTGTTAACCACCACGCCCAGCCCTAATTTATTTATTTATTTAAGTCAGAGTTTCACTCTATTGTCCAGGCTGGAGTGCAGTGGCATGCTCACAGTCACCACAGTCTTGTCCTGCTGGGATCAGGTGATCCTTCTGTCTCAGCCTTTCAAGTAGTTGGGACTACAGGCATAGGCTACCATGCCCAGCTTATTTTTTAATTTATTGTAGAGATGAGGTCTCACCAACTTGCCCAGGCTGGTCTCGAACCCCTGAGCTCAGGCAATCCTCTAGCTTTGGCCTCCCAAAGTACTGGGTTTATAGGCTTGAGCCACCGCATCTGGTCCTTTTTTTTTTTTAAATAGAGACAAAGTCTAATTTTATTGCCCAGGTTGATCTCCAACTCATGGGTTCAAGCAATCCCCCTGCTTCGGCTATCCAAAATGGTAATAGACATGAGCCAGTGCACTCAGCCAGGAATTGTCTTTTTTTTTGAGTCAGTCTCACTCTGTCATCCAGGTTGGAGTGCAGTGGCACATTCACAGCCACCATAACCTGAACTTGCTGGGTTTAGGCGATCCTTCCACTTCAGCCTTCCAAGTAGCTGGAACTACAGGCACATGACACCACACTCAACTAATTTTTTAATTTATTTTAGAGACAAGATCTCGCCATGTTGCCCAGGCTGGTCGCGAACCTGTGGGCTCAGGCAATCCTCTCACCTCTGCCTCCCAAAGCACTGGGATTATAGGCATGAGTCACTGCTCCCAGTCAGGAATTTTTTTTTTTTAATTGTAGAGATGAGGTCTCACTAAGTTGCCCAGGCAGGTCTCGAACCCGTGGGCTCAGGCAATTCACTCACCTCGGCCTCCCAAGGCACGGGATTACTGGCTG
>NW_007260116.1:4790-19085 GCF_000164805.1 Carlito syrichta
CACTGCACTCCAGTCTGGGCGACAGAGTGAGATTCCAACTCAAAAAAAAAAAAAGAAAAGTAAAATTAATGTGTCATAGGTCAGTTACCAAAAAGGAAAAGAAAAAAACCGTTTTTATTGTTATTGTCCTTAAGAAAAAACCCATTTAGATAACTTGGAAATTAAAAAAAAAAATTGTTTAATAAGACACAGGAAAAGTGTATCCAGAGTCATGCATGAACATTATATTAGAGTAGAACCAATAAACCAGGACTAAGCAGAGGAATACGTGACTATTAGGAACAATATAAGAAGCTTCTCGATTATACTGAAAAGTTTAGACATATCAAGAAAGGCAGGAGTACAGCATTAAGTTACATTGAAGAAAAATACTGTTTTTATAGAACTTCAGAATAAACATTTTAGCATCAGGTAACAACAACAGTTACAACTGGAGGAAGCCGGGCTCGGTGGCTCAGCCTGTAATCCCGCGCCTTTGGGAGGCTGAGGTGAGTGGATTGCCTGAGCCCGCAGGTTCGAGACCCACCTGGGCAGCGAGACCTCATCTCTACAATAAATTAAAAAAAAATTAGCTGGGCGTGGTAGCGCGCGCCTGTGATTCCGGCTACTTGGAAGGCTGAAGCGGAAGGATCACCGGAGCCCAGCAGGTCGAGGCTGCGGTGGCCAGGAGCGGCCACTGCACTCCAATCTGGGTGACAGAGTGAGACTCCAACTCAAAAAGAAAAAAAAAAAAAGAACTGGAGAAATAAAAAAAGTCATAAGAACTGGTATAAAAGAAACTGAATGAGAGAAGTATTATCCCAGGCCCTTTAAAAGGCTCAACACAGAAAAAGTTGAACTTCTAAGTCAGAAGTTTGAAAAGTGTTCAAAAAAGAAGCAGGTCATAGCATCGAAAAATCAGAATCTCCTGTCATTTTATTAACAGCAAGTCAATAACCTTAAGAAAATCTTGTTCTACCAGGCGCAGTTGCTCATGCCTGTAATCCCAGCACTTTGGAAGGTGGAGGCAAGAGGATTGTCTGAGCTCAAAGGTTCAAGACCAGCCTGGGCAACTTGGCAAGACATCGTCTCAATAATAAATGGAAAAAAAAAAAAAATTAGCTGGGCATGGTGGTGTGCGCCTGTAGTTCCAGGTACTTGAAAGGCTACAGTGGAAGGATCACCTGCACCCAACAGGTTGAGGCTGCAGTGGCCATGAGCATGCCACTACACTCCAGCCTGGGTGACAGAGTTAGACTCTGATAGAAGGAAGGAAGACAAGAAAGAAAAGAAAAGAAAAGTAAGAAAAGAAAAGAAAGAAGGAAGGAAGGAAGGAAAGAAAGAAAAAGACTCTGATGAAAGACTCTGATGAAAGAAAGTTAGACTCTGATGAAAGAAAGAAACAAAGCAAGAAAGAAAGAAAGAAAGAAAGAAAGAAAGAGAAAGAAAGAAAATCTTGTTTTAACAAGAGGAACAAAATTTTAAAAGACTATTATACATAATTCCCTTTTGACTATAACCAGAGTAATCACATATTTCATGACAACTCACACAGACCATCTACAACAGGCTTGGACTTTCATTTGCCCTGTACTTCCCTTTTTGCAATTATTTTACTTTAGTACAAAAATTTACCATAAAAAATCCTGTCATATGAAATTCTTTTCTTTTCTTTTTTTTTTTTTTGGTAGGAGTCTCAGTCTGTTCCCCAGACTGGAGTGCAGTGGCATGCTCACAGTCACCACAGCCTCTACCTTCTGGGTTCAGGTGATCCTTCCACCTCAGTTTTCCAAGCAGCTGGAACCACAGGTATATGACACCACGCCTAGCTAATTTTTTGATTTATTGTAGAGACAGGGTCTCGTCAAGTTGCCCAGGCTGGCTTGAGCCCCTGGCAATCCTCTCGTGTCTGCCTCCAAAAGTACTGGGATTACAAGTGTAATCCACCACACCAAGGTTATTCTCTTTTCTTTATAAACTTACATTTTAGTGGAAACCCAGTACAGCAAGAAATCTTGAATTGTTTGTTCAGATATCAGCTTTTGTACAGATGAGAACTGTAACACAATTTAGAAACATATGTCCCCATATCACAACTTGTTCTTAATTGAAAGCAGCCTAGATATTTAATTAGCTTCTAAAATAAATTTTGATTTCAAACGACATAAAAAAGCTCACCCAAGTTGGGCACGATGGCTCAAGCCTGTAATCCCAGCACTTTGAGAGGCTGAGGCAAGATTACCTGAGCCCAGGGGCTTGAGATCAGTCTGGACAACTTGGCGAGACCTCGTCTCTACAATAAATAAAAAAAATTACCCAGCCATGGTGGCAAACGCCTATGGTTCCAGATATTTGGAAGGCTGAGGTGGAAGGACTGCCTGAGCCCAGCAGGTCGAGGCTACAGTGGCTGCGAGCATGCCACTGCCTTCCAGCCTGGGCGACATCGACTTTGACTAAAAAAAAAAAAAAAAATTCACCCATAAAAATTATTTAATTTATGTTTATTTAGTCATTTTTAGTTTACATATAAAATTAGTAATAAAAGCTGAGATAAATAAAGCTTGTCATTTTAAGTTATTTTCTTGTTAACCATTTTTATAGCCTGTGAATATCAGGTGTTTACCTAAATAAGAAATTTAAAGTTAAATACAGGCATTTTGTTGATAACTCAGAAGATCTGGAAGTTTTTTTATTGAACCATCAATATGAAACCAGTTTTGTTAAAAATAAAAATATGTGCAAAGATCATTCTGATTTTGCCTGGTTTTATACTCTTAGAACCTTTGTGTTAAACGCTGACACTTTAAAATATCTAACAGAGTTGCTAGGCACAGTGGCTCACACCTATAATTCTAGCACTTTGGGAGGACGAGGTGAAGAGGATTGACTGAGCTCACAGGTTTGAGACCAGCCTGGGCAACTAGGCGAGACTTCATCTCTACAATAAATAAAAAAATTAGCTGGGTGTGGTGGTGAGTGCCTGTAATTCCAGCAACTAGGAAGACTGAGGTGGAAGGATCACTTGAGCCCAGCAGGTCGAGGTGGCAGTGGCCGTGAGCATGACACTGCACTCTAGCCTGGGCAACAGTTAGACTTCAACTCCAAACAAATATAAATAAATAAAATATTTAGCAGAGTCAAATGTAGGCTAGGCACAGTGGCTCTAGCCTGTAATCCCAGCTCTTTGGGAGGTTGAAGCAAGAGGATTGCCTGAGCCTGCAGGTTTGAGACCAGGCTGGGCAACATGGTAAGACCTCATCTCTACAATAAATCAAAAAATTAGCTGGGTGTGGTAGCATGCGCCTGTAGTTCCAGCTACTTGGAAAGCTGAGGCAGAAAGGACCGTTGGGGTCTAGCAGGTAGATGCTGGGGTGGCTGTGAGCATGCCACTGCACTCCAGCTTGGGCGACAGAGTGAGACTCCAACTCAAAAATAAAGAAAATACCTAGGGCTGAGAGCAGTGGCTCACGCTTATAATCCCAGAACTTTGGGAGGCCGAGGTGAGAGGATTGCCTGAGCTCACAGGTTCGAGACCAGCTAGGCAACTTGGTGAGCCCTCATCTCTACAATAAATTTAAATATTAGCCAGACGTGGTAGCAAGTGCCTGTAGTTCTAGCTACTTGGAAGGTTGAAGTGGAAGGATCGCTTGAGCCCAGCAGGTTGAGGCTGCGGTGGCCATGAGTGTGCCACTGTATTCTAGCCTGGGAGACAGAGTGAGACTCCACCTCAAAAAAAAAAAAAAAAAAAAAAAAATCTAGCAAACTTAAATGTAATATTTATTTAATTAGCATACCCAGACAAAAATGTATGACAATTCTCTTCAATTTATTAATAAGTTGTAAAGTTATTTTTATTCACCAAAAATCATTAAAGTCACATGAACTTAAAAAAAATTTATTTGTGAGTATTCATTTACTTGTTAGTCAACTCGGTCGCAAGCTAGACACAACATATAATAACATGCACATATATATAAACACATTTAACATACATATACACATATAAATAAAGATCCAATAAAAGCTGTGCACACAACTTGGGTAAAGCAGTTTAATATTTCAGTTGCAAGGAAGTTTTCAGTGTTTATAATCTAGTTGAACTGGCTGACTTGTATAAGGAAAACAAAATCTTCACATAACCTTGAAACAATAAGTTTTATCTCAACACCTGTAGCTTAGTAACCAGCAAATTCAAAGCAGGCCGAAAAGAGAAATGGAGAACTTCAAAGACTTTATTTGGCCAGGCATGAGAGCTCACACCTGTAACCCCAGCACTTCAGGAAGTAAAGACAAAAGGACTGCCTGAATCCAGGTGTTCGAGACCAGCCTAGACAAACTGGCAAGGTCTCATCTCTACAGCAAATCACACAACTAGCCAGGTGTAGTGGCACACAGCCTGGTTTCAGCCTCTTGGAAGACTGAGGCAGAAGGATCATCTGAGCCCAGCAGATCAAACCTGCAGTAGCTGTGAGCATTCCACTGCTCCCCAGCCTGGGCAAATACAGTGAGATGCCAACTCAAATAGAAGACTTAATTTACCCTATATTGAAAGGTTAATGAAAGGACGAACTGAGAGCAAGAAGCCATTTTGTTTTGTACCTAGATCTTAACATGATGAGAAAACAAAAACTGTGTCCTGGAGAAATGCATACTTTAGGTAAAGATTAACTTTTCAGAAACACAGACCCCTCGAGCATGACTGGTATCCACTCCCCCTTCAGGGTCTCCAGACATTCACAAGTGGTCAAAAAGGGACTCACGGCAGTCACATCTACCTATTACAACATCTCCAAAGGAAAGCATTTAAGCCTGGGCTAGGGGGGCTATGGTGCCACATTCATCTTAGAGCCCTGGCCCTCTTCCTGTCTGTGGAAAGTGAACTTTTCTTAAAATAAATCTTTTCTTTCATCTCTTTGTGAGTTGCAAATCTGCATTACTCGGATCTCTGGTTACCAGCTTGCACCTCCACCACGCCAGCTTCAGCAGTGTTGCACCCCTCTGCACCCTAATAATTAACCAGTTGATTTCTGAATTTTCCTTCCTGTAATTGCCCATCAGTTTTTTTTGAGTGGGAGTCTCACTCTGTCACCCATTAGGCAGGGAGTCCTTCCCCCAAGCCTAATAAGATGAAGGTCTTTCCAGGACAGTGTAGGGGCCCCCTTAGTACAGTAAGATAAAAGCCTTCCCAGAATAATGAAAGAGTTCTTCTAGTACTATAAGAACTTTCTTGGAAGATTCATGTTAGGAATGCAGCCCCAATCTATAGTGCACATGTGTTAACTCTGCTATAAACTTGAGTTGTGAAATACTCAATTGGCTTGTATGTTACTAATAGGTAAGCTTTACTGGGGGGACAAAGCAGCTAAAAATATATAAAAGGCAATGCCCCCCCACCCTGCGCTCAGGGCTCAGCCTTTGAATGTGAATCTGCTGAGCTGGTGCCAGCACAAATAAAACTGCTTCCTGGCTTCAGTGTCCCAACTCTCTCTATAAAATCCTGCCACACCCAGGCTAGAGTACAGTGGCATGCTCACGGCCACTGCAGTATCACCCTGTTGGGCTCAGGTGATCCTTCCACCTCACTCTTCCAAGTAGCTGGAATTACAGGGACACAACACCACACCCAGGTAATTTTTAAATTTATTGCAGAGATGAGCTCTCACCAAGTTGCCCAGGCTGGTCTCGAATCCATGCCTCAGTCAATCCTCTCACCTCTGCCTTCCAAAGTGCTGGGATTATAGGCGTGAGCCACCGCAACTGGTCGCCAATCAGTTTTTTTTTTTTTTTTGAGTTGGAGTCTCACTCTGTCGCCCAGACTGGAGTGCAGTGGCCGCTCCCGGCCACCGCAGCCTCGACCTGCTGGGCTCCGGCGATCCTTCCGCCTCAGCCTTCCAAGTAGCTGGAACTACAGGTGCGCGCTACCATGCCTGGCTAATTTCTTTTGGCTTATTGTAGAGATGAGGTCTCGCCAAGTTGCCCAGGCGGGTCTTGAACCCGCGGGCTCAGGCAATCCTCTCACCTCGGCATCCCAAAGTGCTGGGATTACAGGCTGAGCCACCGAGCCCAGCCCGCCGATCAGTTTTTAAATGTGCATAACCAGCTGGCATGCCATTCAACTTCTCGCAAATGTAAACCAAGCTGGGTTGTCCAAAGAGGGCCATATTCCTACCTTCCTTCTCTTCTAAAGATTTTTTTTTTTCCTAGTAGAAGGGAGTGAGAAAAAGGCAATGGGAGAGGACCCTTCAGAATGTACTTCAGAAGCAAACTTTTGGATTTCAATTACTTAGGAAGTGAAAATCAACTGAGAATAAAGTAAGCACCACTGACCTAAAGTGGGAGGACACAGGCTTAGCAGAAACCAATCATGACCATCCAAGGATAAGTACAAAGTCTCTTTAACTGCAATGGACCCCACAAGTACCTAGCTCTGGCTTCCAGCGATTCCTCTAGCATTTTGTCAGTTTATATTGAGGCCAGGCCTCATTGCAACATTAATATCTTGTTAAAATCGCCCAATTTAAATTCTACCAATTAAAAAAAAATATGACCTAGTACAGCGTTTGAGGGTCTAGATTACCCATTTTTCTGTGTGTTCCTAAAAAAAAGTGCTGAATTTTGCCTTTGAACTCTTGCATAAATAGATTTGGAAGCCAAGCGTGGTGGCTCATGCCTGTAATCCCAGCACTTTGGGAGACGAAGGCAAGAGGATTGCCTGAGCCCAGGGGTTCGAGACCAGCCTGGGCAACATGGTGAAACCTCATCTCTACGATAAATTAAAAAAAAATCAGCCAGGTGTGGTAGCAAATGTCTGTGATTGGAAAGCTGAGGTGAAGGGTTGCCTAGAACCAGCGGGTTGGGCTGCAGTGGCCATGAGTGTGCCACTGCACTCCCGTCTAGGAAACAGAGTGAGACTACAACTCAAAAAAAGAAGAAAAAAAAAGACCGGCTGCGGTGGCTCCCTCCTGTAATCTCAGCACTTTGGGAGACAGAGGCAAGAGGAATGCCTGAGCCCACGGGTTTGGGACCAGCGTGGGCAACATGGAGAAACCTCGTCTCTACAATAAATTCAAAATATTAGCTGGGCATAGTGGTGCACACCTGTAGTTCCAGCTACTTGGAAGGCTGAAGCAGAAGGATCGCCTGAGTCCAGCAGGTCGAGGCTGCAGTAGCCGTGAGTGCGCCACTGTACTCCAGCCTGGATAGCAGAGAGTAAGACTCCAAATCAAAAAGAAAAAACAAATAAATTTGGAACACAATGGTTTGTGATCTTCAAATGCAAATTCTGAACAGGATAAGGCCCACGATCAGTTATACCAGACGTCCCTGGGTCTCTGATGGTAACTAGGCATTCACGTATCTTTGGGCCCCCTTGATTGCCTGTTCAGGGTTTCCCATGAATGCCTAGGGACTTGAGGCCATGAACTAAGCTTCATGGTTGTACTTTTCTGTTTTTTGCCTACAGAGAATTTTTTATATTTATTCAGAGGCTTTCCAACAGAAATTGCCTAATGCATACTTTGAATGGACAGGGCACCTTTGTATTAAGGACACTTAAGAAATCTAAGATAACTGAACTTTTAGTTATATGGTCTATTTCTACCCATCTCCATCACTGTACATCACAACTGCATTTTAGAAGGTTCCAGCAGACACAAGAGGTTGGCACAGGACTTTTGGAGAAAGAGTCACATGGGTGGACAATCAGATGGGATTACCACACCACATAAACAGCACACAGTATCTGAGGCTTTATCTGTCTAGCAACAATTAGCCAGGGGCAGTAGGGGACCCGATTTCCTTTTCCAAAAAACTTTTTCAAACTGCATTTTTACTTTGTTTTGGGGGGGGGGGTCTCAATGTGTTGTCAGGGTGGTCTTTAACTCCTGGGCTCAAGCAATCCTCTTGCCTCGACCTCCCAAAATGCTGGGATTACAGGTGTGAGCCACCAAAACTGGCCTCATTTTTGAAATTCAAAATAACGAGAAGCCCAAAGTGTGAAAATAAGAATTATTTGACTCCTCAAACACTAAAGAAAATCTGGTCTCCCCATTGTTACAAATCCACGTAGTGATAATGGTGAGTCACAAGGCTGTCAAGCCCGGCATTTTGGCACCAAAGATGAAGCTGGGTGGCATAGGGCGTAGTAGTCCTGTGGTTCTTGGCTTGATGCAGAAAGGCATTACAGTGAGAAGCAGAGAGAGGTTTCAAGTACAGTTTGTTAGAGAAAAGAAAGAACATGTTCAAGACAGAACATGAGTGGCCTTAAGGGAAGAGGCACACTCCCTTCTATTCAGAGAATGCTTCATTTATCTCCAAAATGACAGTTAAGCAACCTGTTTCTAAACTAAGCTTTGATCACAGGTGTCAATTCTTATCCTTTTTCATATAAGTTTTGCCTGTGTCTCAAGGAATGTTTGAGATAACTGGAAAAGTTGCTGTTTTCTGTTAGAGTACTGTGTCTGTGTCTCTAGTAATTCCCTATTGTCCTTGGTTCTTGCAGCCAGCTGCTCCATATCCCAAGGATGGGTCTGGATTTCAGTCAATATGTACTTGTTTAAAAGGGTTATGTCCCAATAAGGCAGTAAGCAGATGCAGATGCCTCACCATATGGTTTCCTAATCATCGATGCCTGCCTGTAAGAAACTACATCTGAGCTATGCTAGCTGTGCTGCTTCACCCTCAGTATGTCCTCTGGTGTTGATGAGAGCTAACTTCTGCCTAAAGCCTCACCCACAGTCCCTGCATGTTGGGAGCCGGCCACGGAGGCCCACTGAGCGTTAGGGATCAGGGAGGGCCGTGGACCTCGAGACCGCTAGGACGTGTTCGAGAGCCGTAGACCCCATTTTCCTCCCCCTTTTTGTCATGCAGCACAAGAACAACCTAAAGGAACTCTGCTGGCCTAAGCTGAAGACTCTGTGACTGTGACAGGCATAGCTGACTCTAGAAACCCATTGTTCCTGTTTCCCATAAACTGCGGTTTCGGCCTAGGTATTAGATATAATTCAAATTCAGGTCACATTTGGGAGCCTTTTATACAGTACAAGCTTCTTTATAAGATTTAAAAGAATATTTATAGAATTAGTATATACTTAGGGAGAGCTGTTTGCAGCTTTTCAATGGTGAAGATGATTTTCGAGAGTGGCCCAGCACAGAGTTTGGGCTGGGCCACATTCCTGAGAGCCCAGCATGTACTTTGGACTGGGCTGCATTCTTTTGGGCCGGCTTTAGCTACAGTTAGTGTAAGGTCTCTTTTCTACCTATTATAGAAATTGAATTTATTTTATTCATAGAAGGTATTGTAGAATAGGTCATGCTACGAATCAAGTTAGTTCATACATAATCAATCATAATATTTTTAGGTTTAATAAGAATATAGTTAACTTTAAGAATTTTCATCGTCTCCACTTTCTACTATCGAAGTTTTTGCCTTAGTACATTTGCAGTCTACATTTAGGTTTTAGAAGCTTTGCTGCTGCTAACCAACTTTATATATTAGAATTAAGAATTGGAAAACTTTCATAGAAATTAGGATAGACATATAAGACTTTGGAATAGCCATTTTGTTAAGAGATTGTAGTCTATTGTTCCAAAAGGTGGCCCACCGTGGACCTTGGACTGGGCCACATCCTGTAGGGCCCAGTGTGATCTTTGGATTGGGCCACATTCTTTAGGAAATTGGCTTAAGCTATAATTAAGAGCTTCTGTAGCATTGTATAAGTGGTAGAGTTTAATTTAGTCGTCATGGGTATTGAGTGAGCTTTAGAAGTTATTGATTATCAGAACATCATTAGACTAGTAAGGATTGTTACACTGCTTTTGAAGAACATTAACTAGCAAAGGGAACAATGAGACAATCTTGGGGTTTGTTCCTCCTCACACCTAAGCATCTGGTGGGTGGGGGATGCCCCCGCCCCGCACCTGGCTTTGTGTTCACGTGAAAGACTTGTGAGACGGCCTGTGTAAAATTTGGGGATAAATACCTGCTGTAACTTTCAATAAACGGCTTCTGCTCATTTCACTGAACAGTTGTCCACTTTCTTTCTTTCTCTTTCTTCCTCATTATATCTATCCTTCCATCTTTCTTTCTTTTAATATCTATCCCTACAGATTCGCCGACGCCACCACATCTTCCAAGGGACTCCCCAAAACTTGCAGGGGCTGGCCCCCTGCACCTGCACATACAATGCTTCTCCCAATTGTGTCCTGTGGTGGACAAGAAGGAGTGATTTCCAGGTAAAGACTCGCCCACACTCCCTACAAATAAAAGGCTTCTCTTGAGTGTGTTCACTCATATATGACGATGGTCAACTTGCCACACAAGCCTCGCTGACCCTCAACACAAATAAAATAAAAGGCTTCTCATCTCAGTGTATCCTCTGATGTCTGGTGAGATTTGACTTCTGGCTAAAGCTCCGCCCACACTCCCTGCAAACATAAGGCTTCTCCCCTGAGTGTGTCCTCTGGTGTTTGATGAGATTTGAATTCTGGATGAAGCCTCGACCACACTCCCTGCAGAAATAGGACTTCTCCCCTGAGTGCATCTGCTGGTGTCTGTTGAGACTTGACTTCTGGCTACAGCCTAGTCCACATTCCTTGCAGACGTAAGGCTTCTCCTCTGAATGTATCCTCCGGTGAATAAGAAGGTGTGATTTCACATTCAAGTCTTGCCCACATTCAGTGCAGACAAAAGGCTTCTCCCCTGAGTGTAACCTCTGGTGTTTGAGGAGATATGACTTTCAGGTAAAGCCTCGCCCACACTCCCTGCAGATATAAGGCTTCTTATCTGAATGTGTTTTCTGGTGTCTGATAAGATTTGACTTCCAGGTAAAGCCTTTCTCACACTTCCTGCAGACATAGGGCTTCTCCCCTGAATGCATCTGCTGGTGTCTAATGAGATTTGACTTCCGGCTAAAGACTTCCCTACACTCTGCGCAAGCATAAGGCTTCTCCCCGGAGTGTGTCCTCTGGTGGATAAGAACTTCTGATTTCACCCTGAAGCCTCGCCCACAGTCCCTGCAGACAAAAGGCTTCTCCACTGAGTGTAACTTCTGATGTCTGAGGAGATATGACTTCTGGCTAAAGCCTCGTCCACACTCCCTGCAGACAAATGGCTTTTCATCTGAATGTGTACTCTGGTGTATGATGAGACTTGACTTCCGGCTAAAGCCTCACCCACACTCCCTGCAGACATAAGGCTTCTCCCCTGAGTGTGTCCTTTGGTGGATAAGGAAGTATGATTTGTCACTAAAGCCTCGCCCACAGTCACTGCAGACAAAAGGCTTCTCCCCTGAGAGTATCCTCTGGTGTCTAACAAGAGCTGACTTCCGGCTAAAGCCTCACCCACACTTGCTACAAACATACTGCTTCTCCCCTGAGTGACTCCACTGATGGCAAGTAAGGATGAACTTATCTCTAAAGCTCTTCCCACACTCCCTGCACAAATAAGGCTTCTCCCCTGAGTGTATCTTCTGATGTCTGATGAGACCTGACTTCCGGCTAAAGCCTTGTCTACACCCCTGCAGACATAAGGCTTCTCACCTGAATGTGTTATCTGGTGTCTGATGAGATTTGATTTCCAGGTAAAGCCTTGTTCACACTTCCTGCAGACATAGGGCTTCTCCCCTGAATGCATCTGCTGGTGTCTGATGAGATTTGACTTCCTGCTAAAGCCTCACCCACACTCCCTGCAGACATAAGGCTTCTCCTCTGAGTGTGTCCTCTGATGGATAAGGACTTCTGATTTCACCCTAAAGCCTCGCCCACAGTCCCTGCAGACAAAAGGCTCCTTCCCTGAATGTGTCCTTTGGTGTCTGATGAGATCTGGCTTGGATCTAATGCCTCGCATAGGGCTTCTCCATTGAGTGTATCTGGTGGTGACTGTTGATGGCTGACCTATTTTTACAGCCTCGCCCACAATCACTGCAAAAGTAAGGCTTCTCTCCTAGGAAGATCCTGGAGTTTCTAACGAAGTTTGATTCTGGGCTATAGTCTGGCTCACATATTCTACAGTTGATTGCTCCAAATCTCGAAGCTTCTAATTTCATCATTCCTTTGTCTGATTGCACAGGGTTTACCCTTTGGGCTGAGTGGGGCTCTATTTCTACCACCATGAGGCCTTCTCTAAGACTTGCTGACTGTCCTTGGTGTGGGCTGAGGAACACACTTGACGCCTCTCTCTCCTCTGTTGTTGAAGACCAGGGTTTGCAACCACCTTCTCTCTCTTGACCTTCTGCATTTTCACTCCAGCAGCTCTGATCAGAATGCTGTTGATCCTGCAATTCCTGATGCCCTGAGCTGGAATTCCATAGATGGAAGTGTTGTTCTGCACATAAGCCCTGGAAGATCTGAAGCATGTGTTGACTAAGGAATTGCTGACAGAAGGAGACCAGAAGGCAGGAAGAGCAAGGGTAGATTCCTGGCTTTGGTTCTGCTGAAGAAAGTTTTCTGTTAGAGAAGCCATCAATGGGGTTGCTGGACTGTTCTACCTTGTCTTAGGACAGACAGTCTCCTAATGCCATGACTGTAATTGACAACATAATTTGCTTCTGATCAAAATTCCTTTACATTCCATTTTTAACATATCGCATTTTTTTTTTTTTGAGTCAGTCTCACTGTCGCCCAGGCTGGAGTGCAGTGGCAAGCTCACGGCCACTGCAACCTCGATCTGGTGGACTCAGGTGATCTTCCACCTCAGCCTTCCAAGTAGTTGAAACAGGCATGCACCACCAGGCCAGGCTAATTTTTAAATTTATTGTAGAGATGAGGTTACCCCAAGTTGCCCAGGCTGGTCTCAAATCCCTGGACTCAGGCCATCCTCTTGCCTCTGCCTCCCAAAGTGCTGGGATTACAGGCTGAGGCACCCCACCTGGCTACATATCACATTTTCTTTTGTAGTCTAGAAAATCCACACCAAAAAGGTCTTCTTTATGTCAGACCAGGAAACCTTACAGACCATTCTGCTCTGTAAATAGCTTCAATCATAGGTAGCCTTTTCATTCTTCTAAAATCATATAAGCCACAAACACATACATGAATACATATTGTCCAAAACTCTTTGTTGGTTTGGCATGGTGGCCCAAGCTTGTAATCCTAGCACTTTGGGAGGCTGAGGCAAGAGGATTGCCTGAGCCCATAGGTTCAAGACTAGCCAAGGCAACAAAGTGAGACAATAAATCAAAAACTTAGCTGGGTGTGGTAGTGTGCGCCTGTAGTTCTGGTTACTTGGAAAGCTGAGGTGGAAAGATCACCTGAGCCCAGCAGGTCGAGGCTGCAGTGGCCGGGAGAGTGCCACTGCACTCCAGTCTGGGCGACAGAGTGAGACACCAACACAAAACAAAAACAAAAAAAACACAACTCTTTGTTCTGCCTACAAATAATGGTCTCTATGACATACGTGAAAATCTCTAACACTTTTCTTAGTATAAAAATAGACATAGCCGGGAACAGTGGCTTATACCTGTAATCCCAGCACTTTGGGAGGTGGAGGTGAGAGAACTGCCTGAGCCCATGGGTTCAAGAACAGCCTGGGCAACATGGCGAGACCTACAATAAATCAAGAAATCAGCTGGGTGTAGTGGCACATACCTATAGTTCCAGTTACTTGGAAGGTTGAAACAGAAGGATCGCCTGAGTCTAGCACATTGAGGCTGCGGTGGCCATCAGTGTGCCACTGCACTCCAAACTGCGTGACAGAGTATAAGACTCCAACTCAAAAAAAAAGGACCTGATAGACATGAAATGACCCTGGAGGGCTTCCAAACACAGGAGAAAATATATGAAATATTGGCTAAAGAGATTGTTTTACTTGAAATACACCTGGGTCAGGTACAGTGACTCAAGCCTGTAATCCCAGCACTTTGGGAGGCCGAGGTGAGGGGACTACCTGAGCCCATGGGTTCGAGAACAGCTTGGGCAACTTGGGGAGTTCTCTTCTCTACAATAAATCAAAAAATTACCCAGGCGTGGTAGTGCACGCCTGTAGTTCCAGCTGCTTGGAAGAAGGATCGCCTGAGCCCAGCAAGATGATACTGGCATGGCCATGAGCGTGCCACTGTACTCCAACCTGGGCAACAAATTGCGACTCCAACTCAAAAAAAGAAATCATCTGATTTTTAGAATGCCCAGCCTTTTTAGACAATTTCTTTTTTTTGAGTTGGAGTCTCACTCTGTCACCCAGACTGGAATGCAGTGGCCATTCCCAGCCACTGTAGCCTCGACCTGCCAGCCACCGCAGCCTCGACCTGCTGGGCTCCGGCGATCCTTCCGCCTCAGCCTTCCAAGTAGCTGGAACTATAGGCGCGCGCTACCACACCCGAA
>NW_007260116.1:19263-23731 GCF_000164805.1 Carlito syrichta
GATTTATTGTAGAGATGAGGTCTCACCATGTTGCCCAGGCTGGTCTTGAACCCGTGGGCTCAAGCAATCCTCTTGCCTCTGCCTCCCAAAGTGCTGGGATTACAGGCGTGAGCCACTGTGCCCAGCAACTTGGTGGTAATTCTAAAGCTGGACACAATGGCTCATACCTATAATCCCAGAACTTTTACAGTCTGAGATGGGATGATTGCTTTAAGCCAAAAGTTCAAGACCAGTCTGAGCATCAAAGTGAGAACCTGTCTCTACAAAGAATACATATAGATATAAGAAAAATTAGCTGGGCATGATGGTGCACCCCAGTAGTCCCAGCTACTACAGAGGCTGAGGTAGGAGGATCACTTGAGCCCAGAGTTCCAGGCTGTGGTGAGCTGTGATCATGCCACTGTACTCCTGCCTGAATGACAGAGTGAGACTCTGTCTGAAAATTAAATTAAAATAAAAAAATTTTAAAAGCAATCTGTGGTAATTCTAGAGTTGTGTGACCTGAACTTTCAGTCTTGTTTTTTTTTTTACTGTGACTTGCTACTGTCCCTTTGTCTTATTCAGAAGCATTCCAGGTCATTCAGACAACAGTCTGCTACACCCTACATCGTTAAGTATTGCATTAGGAGATGAAATCCTATTTGTGTCTATTCTGTGTTAAACACAGGAACCAGAAGCTCATTATAGTCAACACCATGCTAAAGGAACTCCATGTGTACTTACTAAAATTCTAACTCCTCTGTCTTACTAGTTAAGTATCACCATTTCACTAAAGATAATTGAGATTCATAGAGACCACATTGAGAAACTTTGTTTATATCACACCCCTTTGCCATATAATAATTCAGTACTTATTTCTAAAGAACAACTATATAGTTGAGAGACTTGGCTCTTAATATCATTAATATATTTATTCATTTGTTTTATCTTAAAATACAAGGAATGTAGATTCAGAATAGTTGACCCATGATCTTAGAAAAAGTATAGAAAATGTAGGTCAAAAGCTAGCACTTTGGGAAGCTGACGCAAGAGGATTACTTGAGCCCAGGAGTTTCATATTAGCCTAGAAAACACAGTGAGACCTTCATTTTTCACTTTTTAAGATATTCTTTGTATTAGCTATTATCACTTCAAATATACTACAATTTGCTCCACATCAGTTCAGCAGTATCTTCCCCAAACTAAGGATATGTCTAGACATAGAATGGTATAATGAACACTGAAGACTAAGAAGGTGGGGAATAGAGGGACAAAAATATTACCGAATGGGGCAATGTGCACAGATAGGGGTGGTGGGTCCTCTTAAAATAGGCCAGGAGTAGGTGGCTCAAGTCTGTAATCCCAGCACTTTGGGAGGCTGAGGTGAGCGGATAGCCTGAGCCCACAGTTTGAGAATAGCCTGGGCAACTTGGTGAAACCTCATCTCTACAATAAAAATCAAAAAAATTAGCTGGGCGTAATAGTGTATGCCTATAGTTCTGGCTACTTGGAAGGCTGAGGTGGAAGGATTGCCAGAGCTCAGGAGGTAGATGCTGCAGTGACCATGAGCATGCCACTACACTCCAGGCTGGGCAATAGAGTGAGACTTCAACTCAAAATAAATAAATAGGCAACTTGGTGAGACCTCATTTCTATAATAAATTTAAAAATGAGCCTGTAGTTCCAGCTACTTAGAAAGCGGAGGCGAAAGGATCACCTGAATCCAGCAGATCAAGGCTACAGTAGCTGTGAGCATGCCACTGCATTCCAGCTTGGGTGACAGTGAGACTCTCAACTCAAAAAAAAAAAAAAAGAAGATTCAACTTAAGCTTCCCTCTTGTAGTAAATCGTATTTTGATCAAATATTTGCTATTTGTCCCCATTGAGCCCATCTCTGAGGAATTATCCTTCCCAACACAATGACATCAGACTTGGCTATGGGATTTACTTTGGTCAATGAGGGTTAGTGGGAAGTTAGTGCACTTTCAAACAAGTTTTAGAAGTCACTACGCGGTTCCATCATTGCCCCTTTTCCCTATACCTTGAGAACCCAATGACCTAGATAGAAGCTGTTCCTGCTGGGCATGGTGGCTCATACCTGTAATTCCAGCACTTTGGGAGTCAGAGGCGAGAGGACTGCCTGAACCCGTGGGTTCAAGACTAGCCTAGGCAACATGGCAAGACCTTGTCTATACAATAAATAAAAAAAATTAGCTGGATGTGGTGACACATGCCTATAGTTCCAACTACTTGGAAGGCTGAGGCGGAAGGATTGCCTGAGCCCAGTAAGTTGAGGCTGCAGTGACCGTGAGCAGCATGCCACTGAACTCCAGCCTGGGTGACAGGCTCCAACTCAAAACAACAACAAAAAAAGAAGCTCTTCCTTTTGCTTGGATCCCAGAATCAATATAATTGAACTATACCTAAACAGCAGGCAAGAGGTAATACAAATGAGAAATGAATACTGGTGACTGTAAGCCACTGATGTCCTGGGGTTCTTTATTATCATCGTATTATCTAGTCTAAGCTTAAAGCATCTTCTCTGTGAAGGCTTTAAAGATTATTTCAAGGATAACTCAATCATTTACACTGAAAGGGCCCTTGAAGAAGTGACATTGTATCACTGAATATGTGAAGAAAAAGGGAAAAAAAGACTAATTTTGGAAGGAAACAGAATGCTCTCAGTTTGTCTAACTTTGAGAGTAAACTTGTGACGTTTTGCAGTCAAGTAGAAATATGAAGATAAAGTACAGGTGAGATACTGATAGAAAATAGCTTCACTATTATGTGATGAGGAAAGTCAGTATAGTTCACAAATTGGTAAAGAGTGTGAATATAGACAGAGGGAGTATGTGACACTAATTCCAATGGACCCCTACAATCCACAAAAAAGAAAAAAAAGCCCAGAAGTGAGACATAAGAAGGTGGAGAACCACAGAATATTATGCTGCCAGGCGAAAAAAAAAAAAGGAAACAAATTAAGGAATGCAATTGGGATCCAGGCTTTCAATGTCATGATTATTTTGAAGCAGGTTATTTTAAGATTTTCCTCTGAAACAGTTAAATGTATTAACAATGGGAGAGAAAATATGACCAGTGAAAAATAAAGGCTGGGTGCGGAGGCTCACGTCTATAATCCCAGCACTATGGGAGGCTGAGGTGAGAGGACTATCTGAGCCTATGGGTTTGAGACCCGTCTGGGCAACTTGGGGAGACCTCGTCTCTACAATAAATCAAAAAATTAGCCAGATGTGGTAGTGCACGCCTATAGTCCCAGCTACTTGGAAGGCTGAGGTGGAAAGACCGCCTGAGCCCAGCAGGTCGAGGCTGCGGTGGTTGTGACTGTGCCACTGCACTCCAGCCTGGGCGACGACAAAATGAGACTCCAACTCAAAAAAAAAAAAAAAGAACGTGTCTATACAATTTTTAAGGTTATAAAAAAGTCAAAAGAGTAGTACTATTTCATCATACATAAATATTAAATAAATTCAAATTTCAGTATTCATACATAAAGGTTTATTAAATAGGCCAGGTGTGGTGGTTCACACCTATAATCCCAGCACTTAGGGAGGCCGAGGTAAGAGGATTGCCAGAGCCCATGGGTTCAAGACCAGTTCCAGCAACTTGGCGAGAACTCATCTCTATAATAAGTCAAGAAAAATTAGCCAGGCGCGGTGGCACATGCCTGTAGTTCCAGCTACTTGGAAGGCTGAGGCGGAAGGATTACCTGAGCCCAGAGGTCAAGACTGCGGTGGCCGTGAGCATGCCACTGCCCTCTAGCCTGGGCGACAGAATAAGAATCCTACTCAAGAAATAAAAAATAAATAAAACACAGCCATGCTCATCCATTCACATATTGTTTATGGCTGCTTTTGCAATACAAAGGCAAAGCTGAGAGTTGTCACAGAGACTATATCACCTACAAAATTTTAAAGAATCACTGTTTGGACCTTTATAAGGGAGTCATCTTGCAGTCAATAGCATTTTTAAGACAAATGAAAAAACTATGGTTTATAAAACCCAAAAACCATAAAAAGTTTGATGTTTCCTTTTAAGTTCTGATGCAGAAGGCATCTCTCACTACCCTTCCCCTTGTAAATGGGCCCCTAGCCTCACGGGTCTCCTGGCAGTTCCTTATACTGGGCAAGCACATCCCTCCACCAGAAATGCTCTTACTTTAAATACCTAGAGTTCTAACTTCCTCGTCCCTTTATGTCTTTGATCAAATGTTTCCTCCTCATTGATTTCAAATGGCCAACTATAAAATTCAGCCAGTCATTCTGTCACACCAATACCCCTTGATACTGCTTCATTTTATTATTATTTTTTTTACTGTGTAGCAGTTATCACCCTGTAACATATCACACTATAATATCCATACATATAAAGTTTTTTGTTGCCGGGCTCGGTGGCTCAGCCTGTAATCCCACGCCTTTGGGAGGCTGAGGTGAGAGGATTGCCTGAGCCCACGGGTTCGAGACCTGCCTGG
>NW_007260116.1:23751-30592 GCF_000164805.1 Carlito syrichta
ACCTCATCTCTACAATAAATCAAAAAATCAGCCAGGCGTGGTAGCACATGCCTGTAATTCTGGCTACTTGGAAGGCGGAGGCGGAAGGATCGCCGAAGCCCAGCAGGTCGAGGTTGCGGTAGCCGGGAGCGGCCACTGCACTCCAGTCTGGGCGACTGAGTAAGACTCCAACTCAAAAAAATTAATTAATTAATTAATTTTAAAAAATAAAATAAAATAAAGTTTTTTGTTTGGTGTCTGTTTCCTTCCACTAGAAAGTAACCTAATGGATTACTATTTCATTTACTAGTATATTCTTAATGTCTAGAATATTTTCTGGTATAGAGTATGTAATCAAGAAATCTCCACTGAATTAATGAAAAAGAGAACACAGCCTCACCTAACAAGAGCAGATTCTTGTAATTCTCCAGCATCACTTCTTTGTATAGATTCCTCTGCTCTGAGTCCAATCTCTTCCATTCTGCTTCCGTGAAGATCACAGCCACATCCCTAAATGTAACTGGTACCTACAAACAAGCAGTCCATTAGTGTATAGCAAGCCACCCTCAATTGTCCCTGTGTGAGAAGCACAGCAGGTGGCCCTAGAGTGGATACATAAAAAGTGAACATCATTCTTGCCAGGTGTGGTGACTCATGCCTGTACTCCCAGCACTTGGGCGGTGAAGGTGAAAGTACTGCCTGAGCAGTTTGAGACTACCCTGGGTAACTTGGTGAGACCTCATCTCTACAATAAATAAATTAGCCAGGCGTGGTGGCGTGAGCTTGTGGTTCTATTTATTTATTTGGAGCCTGGGTTAAGCAGGTTGAAGCTATAGTGGCCATGAGCATGCCACTACACTCCAGTCTGACGGACAGAGTGAGACTCTGACTCAAAAAAATAATAATAACAATAGTAATGATTCTTTTCAGAGTACACAATTCTCCACATTCGGTTCTTCTGAGCATTACTATGTGCCTAACTTAGTTTTAAAGACTGTGAGGAGCATCAACAATACACACAAAACATTCCAGGCCCCTGGACACTGGAAAAATGATTTATGAATCAATTTGATATCTTCAAGCAGTGTTCAGGACAGTGACCTTGAGAATTCCTAATAAAGGATTTCAGAGACAGAAAAATAGAGGATAGGTTGGAAAAAGCATTATGGACTTGGGACATGGGCAGTAGGGAGTGGGGAATAATTAGAGGAGAAAATTGAAGAAAACATTGACTACAGAGAAAAATGGGAGTGAACAGATGTGGTCCGGCATGAGCACTGTATCTGCCTTCTCTTTTTTTTTGAAAAAAAAAAATGTATTTTTATTTTCAAGTTGTGAAATACATGTGAGGGTTTGCTAAGCAAGTGAACTGTGAGTGGGTGAGGTTTGGGCTTCTAGCAAGGTTTCACACTCTCTGGTAAAACTGAGCTACTATAAGATCCAGCAGTGTCACTCTGGGAATACACCCAGAGGAACACAAATTGCTCTAAAAAAAACACATGTATGCTCATTGCAGAACTATTCACAATAGTAAAAGCACTGAACCAAACAGATGCCCATTAAAAGTGGACTGGATGGCTGGGCGCAGTGGCTCAGCCTGTAATCCCAGCACTTTGGGAGGGCGAGGCGAGAGGATTGCCTGAGCCCAGGGGTTCAACATCAGCCTGGATAACTTGGTGAGACTTCATCTCTACAATACATCTCAAAAATTAGCTGGGCACAGTGGTGTGTGTCTGTAGTTCCAGCTACTTGGAAGGCTGAGGCAGAAGGATTGCCTAAGCCCAGCAGGTTGAGGCTCCGGTGGCCGTGAGCATGCCAAGTGAGACTCTAACAAAAAAAAAAGAGAGTGGACTGGATAAAGAAAATGTGATACATATACACAGTAAAATACTACACAGCCATAAAGAAGATCATGTCCTTTGTATCAACATGGATGTAGGTGGAGGCCATCATACTGAGTGAACTATCACAGAAACAAAAAACTGTATACCACATTGTCTCATACATAAGCAAGCCCTAAACAGTGGCATGAGCATGTTTGAAAAGTTCAGGTTACTAAATGGATCTGTAAAATCCCTGTGTTTTGTCTATATATTTTATTTTATTTTTAATTAAAAAAGGTAGACTTGCAGGGTGTGGTAGATCATGCCTGTAATCCCACCAGTTTGAGAGGCAAAGGCAAGAGTATACCCTGAGTCCAAGGGTTTGAGACTAGCCTGGGAAACCTGGCAAGACCTCGTCTCTACAATAAATTTAAAAAAAAATTAGTCAAACGTGGTGCTGCATGCCTCTGGTTCCAGCTACTTGTAAGGCTGAGGAAGAGGATCACCTGAACCAAGCCGGTCAAGGCTGTGGTGGCTATAAGCGTGCCATTGCACTCCAGCCTGGGTGACAGAGCAAGACTCCAACTCAAAAAAAAAAAGGTAGTTTTATTATATGGAAGATACATTATGAAGGGCACAATGGGCAAGAGAACAGCAAAAGTGTCTGCTGCCTGCTGCCTGCTGCCTATCTATGTATTTTAATCACCTTTTTCCAGAAAGCCCTGATGCTTTCCTCCATTACCTAAATGTTAACCACCTTTTACTTTTGCAACAAAGAGAATATACATCTCTTCTTTGGGAAATAAGTCATCAGTTCAGAAATTCAAAAAATGAAATCCTATTCACCAGCATTTGAAGCTTTCCCTCCTTTTCTTGGGACCAGTCAGTATAGTTAGAAGACAGATCTAAGGGAAGATAAAGAGTCTATGAGAAACCAGACCTCCCATTATGTTCTTGGAGTTACTCTTCAGAGCCCAAGGAAGGAGGAAGTAGTCACTTTACTCAGATGTGACCTCTGAAGCATTCTCAGGTAAACCCAGAGTATGGCCCCTTCTTTACCAATCCAGGCCCTAAATAATCCTCACCTTTTACCTTGTGATTTTGAGTCCATTTCTTCATGATCTCTGTATCGTCCCCATTCTTTGAAAGCAAAATCTTCCGGTTTTGCTGCTCCAGTGCAGAAGGATCAGAAATCATGGCCCCAAAGTCAGCTCAGCCTTGAAATCTTGGCAGAAGGACAGGTAGATGTTATTTCATCTCAAGATGGATTTCTGCTGCCTGGGGTGACTTCTTCCAACTTTAGTTGTAAAAGCCCATCTTGTTTCCATGCAGCCAGGACCTGTGGGATGGAGAGGCAAGTGACGTTGCTGCGGCCTTTACTGGAGGCCCTAAGC
This sequence comes from Carlito syrichta, assembly GCF_000164805.1. Lineage (NCBI taxonomy): Eukaryota > Metazoa > Chordata > Mammalia > Primates > Tarsiidae > Carlito > Carlito syrichta. The sequence goes on from NW_007260116.1 coordinate 26,948, forward strand.
CTATGCCTCTTCAACAGGGATTCTGCAATCTCACACCTTCCTCAATCAACAAACATGGAGTCTCCATCTACTAGAGTTCCCTGGATTTTCACTCATTCTGCCTTCATTTCTAGACCCTCAAGACTGTCTTATTCTACCCTCCCTTAGCTTTCAAAATTTACAACTTCCAGCCAGGTTCTGTGGCTCAGCCTGTAATCCCATGCTTTGGGAAGCTGAGGTGAGTGGATTGTCTGAGCCCGCGGGTTCAAGACTCGCCTGGGCAACTTGGCGAGACCTCATCTCCACAATAAATCAAAAAATTAACCGGGTGCGGTAGCGCGTGCCTGTAGTTCCAGCTACTTGGAAGGCTGAGGCGGAAGGATCGCCAGAGCCCAGCAGGTCGAGGCTGCAGTGGCCGGTAGCGGCCACTGCACTCCAGTCTGGGTTCCAGAGTGAGAATCCAACTCAAAAAAAAAAAATTTACAACTTCCAATTTCTTTCACCTCTGTACCTCAGATTCAAACTCCATGTCTTGGCTCAGTCTTTGCTACTGAGAGCCTGAGCCAGAAAGAAGACAGAATATAATATAGTGCGAAGACATTCAGAAAGTCTCTGAATGTTTCCTTTCAAACCAACCAGCTTCTGCCTGCCCTGGCCCAAGGTTCCATCTGTGTTCAATTCCCTAAGAGTCTGCACTCTAGTTTAGAGGATCTAAACTGAGTTCTTCTTACTTAAGGAACAGCTCCAGATCTCACAATGATTCTGAAATAATAACCCCCACCTGCCATTTCTATACATGTAGACCACATGACCTTATCAGACATATGCATTTGTCTCTGATGGACTCGAGTCAAAGCCTTGCTTTCATGTGGTCCTAAAGAAAGCAGGTCCTATTAGGAACTAAGCCACCTTCATAAGCTCCTCATAGACTGTCCAGGATCTCAACCCAAATGAGGCCTACTGTTGCCTAGTATCCTTGTAGAACTAGCTGGAGTTCTCCTGAGATACTCTAGTGATTCATTTCCCAATACCACAGGCAGAGATGATCAGTCCCTCTTCTGTCCAACCTGGACTTCTCACCTTAATCACACCATATAGCAATTTCTCTGTTTACATGCCCATCCTTAGTAAAATGTGAGCTTCTTATAAGAAGAAATACATCTTCCTCTTTTGCTACTCTAATCCTAGTAATTTGAATAAAATAGTCCTTTGTGGTAGATTTTATCATATTTGTTCCCAATTACTTGTTTCTCTACAAGAGGATTGATCTTCCCTGCTGCTGTCATCAGTCTTGACATTATGATTTGTCTTGGAAGTTTAATGTGAACGAAACTGACACTGCCATATCTTTTTTTTTTTTTTTTGAGTTGAAGTCTCACTCTGTCGCCCAGACTGGAGTGCAGTGGCGGCTCCCGGTCACCGCAGCCTCGGCCTGCTAGGCTCCTGCGATCCTTCCACCTCAGCCTCCCGAGTAGCTGGAACTACAGGCACACGCTACCACGCCCGGCTAATTTTTTGATTTATTGTAGAGATGAGGTCTCACCAAGTTGCCCAGGCTGGTCTCGAACCCGCGGGCTCAGGCAATCCACTCACCTCAGCCTCCCAAAGCACAGGATTACAGGCTTAGCCACCGAGCCCAGCTATGCCATATCTTTTTAAAAACATTTATTTTTGTCAAAATCTCATTCTGTCACTTAGGCGGCGCACCCTCTGTCACTTTGGTTGCACCAAAGACTTGACCAGCTGGGTTCTGGTAATTCTTTTGTCTCAGCCTTCCAAGTACATGGAACTACAAGCACACACCACCACACCTGGCTAATTTTCTTTCATTTATTCTAGAGATGCAATCTAGCTAAGTTGCATGGGTTAGTCTCAGTCCCCAGGCTCAGACAATGCTCTTGCCTTTGCCTCCCAAAAGCTGGGATTACAGGTGTGAGTCACCACACCAGGCTGACAATGCCATTTCTGTGCACTGCATAACTCTACCATTTCTTTTGATCTGAGAACAGCATGTTCCCAAAAGGGACTGTGGTCCTACTGTAAAAAGTCATGGTGCAGAACGAAAGCTAAACTGCAAAGAAGGAAGAATAAGCCTGGGTTTGAGGTTAGATGGCTGTGTGAGCTACTGAGATTTGGGGGTAATGTGTTACAGCAGTACAACTTAGCCTCAGCTGATAAAGATAACTCTCTCCCTCCTAGTAATACTAGCATCTGTACCTTACATTTATAAAGCAGGGTCTGAACTAAGCTCAGAGTATGATTAACCCTTTACTCATCTTACACAGGAGGAAATTGAGGCACTAAGAGGTTGGTTTATTTCTCCTCAAGATTACACAGCTATCAGGTGTCAGAGTCAGGTCTAGAATCCAAAATTCTCATTTTCCATTTATTTACCATTGCCTAAAATAATAGCCATTGAACAAATGACTGAATGAAAGGGCAAAATGTAAGCAGATAGGGTTTGAAATTCCCCCAGAAGAAAGAATCTTCAGAGTAAAGAAAAGAAAGGGGTCTGTATCAGTCAGGATGGACTGAGTTGTTCTGTAGTAACAAAATCTCAGTGGCTTAATGTGATGAAGGTTATTTTGCACTCAGGCTCCATGCCAATATATCTGGCAACTCTAATTGTGCAAAGTCTTCTAACTCCAGGACCAAAGCTAACAGTGCATTCACTATTTGGAAAATGGCCAGATGAAATTTTCAAGGGAGAAACATGATGGAGAACAATACACAGGCTCATCAATATTTTACCCAAAGAGACAATTCTGCCTTTGGCTCACTGGCAAATCAAATATCTGTATCACTTCTGAGTTCAACAGAGTTGGCCATATACTTGTAAGAAGAGCCCACACAGGGGAGGGGATGCCAGGATATTTGATGAATAGTGAAACATATTGTTATAAGGTCTCAACTCCCTAACTCATTCTCCCCCAGTCCCAGTCCTCACTATTAATTGAGACTTCAAGATACAAAGATCTATGGTTATGCCTAGAATACAAACATAAAGGACACAGTCCCAAAACCTGCCATACCAAAAGACATCAGCTTCTCATCATTTTATTGGCCAATTCTAGGAAAACTTTGAGAAACACGTCATTCGAGTTTGACACAATCCTGAACAGCATGGCAAAACCTTGTCTCTACCAAAAAAAAAATTAGCTGGGCATGGTGACACATGCCTGTAGTCTCAGATACTTAGAAGGCTGAAGTAGAAGGATCACCTAAGCCAAGGAGGTCAAGTCTGTGGTGAGTTGTGATTGTGCTACTGCACTCCAGCCTGAACAACTCCATTGCAGAGACTCCAACTTAAAAAAAACAAAACAAAAAAAGGGCCATTGCCTTGCTAGAGTCTGGTGTGGCCATGTGCTCTTTGAGCCATGGCTATTGCCATGCTTCCTGGCTTTGGTTCCCCTCCCCCACCTTGGGGAGGTGAATCTTCTCTTTCCCTTCTCTTTCTCTAATTTGCTTTTAAATAAACTTTTCTTTCTTTCTTTTTTTTTTTGAGTTGGAGTCTCACTCGGTCGCCCAGACTGGAGTGCAGTGGCCGCTCCCGGCCACCGCAGCGTCGCCTGCTGGGCTCCGGCGATCCTTCCGCCTCAACCTTCCAAGTAGCCGGAATTACAGGCATGCGCTACCACGCCCGGCTGATTTTTTGATTTATTGTAG
>NW_007260116.1:30984-50240 GCF_000164805.1 Carlito syrichta
TGGGTGACAGAGTGAGACTCCAACTCAAAAAAAAAAAAAAAAAAAAAAGTAAGACCACACATGAACAGAAGGATCATGCATGAACGTAAGTTTGTTTTTTAGTAAATCCATTTGATGGACACTAGAATATTACAGCTTTGGCCATTGCCTTACTAGACTCTGGTGTGGCTACGCGCTCTTTGAGCTATAGCTGTCTCCATGTTTCCTGGTTTTGGACCCTTTCCCTACCCTGAGGAGTTGAATCTCCTCTTTCTTTCTCTCTCTCTAATTTACTCTCTAAATAAACTATATTTTGTAATCTAAAAAAAAAAAAAAAGAACATTACGACTTTAGCACTATTTGTACTGGAGTTTTAGAATGGCTTTAGAAAGCTAGAAGCTCAAAAGTGCAAGGTCAGTTAAGCTACAAGTGACGTATTAGTCATTTTGTTGTTTATTATTTCTAGGAATCCCAGAACACCTCACACAGCTCTAGACCCATGTTCCCTCTGGCCTGCGAGACACCTTATGTAAGCGAGCACTTACTCAAAATCTGCTAGGGGCTCAGCACTGGATTGAGCCTCACAGACATCACAGAAACACGACAGATTCCAAAAGTAGGGACCCAGCCGAGGGGTGGAGCCCCATCAGCAGGGAGGACCACAAGCTGCCACATAAGGGCCACAGTAAATGCCTGCACTCCTCTCCACAGGTTTCTCTTTGGCAGAACCTCCTCACCTTTGACCTCGTTACAAAGGCCTGCAAATTCTACTCCAGTTCTTCATCACCCAATTCTTCATCACCATGGATAACAGGGGAATGGAAAACATCAGTGATGGCCTCCTTACCAGGGTCTCCATAGAGCTCCCACATCCCAGTACTCCTTAGTCATGCCTCCCACAGGTAGCTCTACATGCTGTTGGCTGAACTACTCAGTGGTCCCATAATCACTGGGTGCCTACTGTGTGTTACTGCCACAAATGCAACCAAAAGAACACCTGCCCAAAGATGGACAAAAATAAAACATACCCTCCCCCAAAATTACAGTATATCAGATAATAATTACTGAGGGGAACAGAAAGATCCAGTGATAGAGGTTGGAGGGGTGAGAATTTTAAATAGAATGTTTAAGAAAAGCCTTTTTAAAGGTGATTACTTGAGAAAAGATCTGAAAGATATGAAGAAAAGATTCATGTGGGCAACTGTGTCAACAGAACTACAAAGAAAAAAACCAACCCACTGAAGATTCTAAGGCAGGAGTGAGCCCTGAAGTTCCAGGGAAAACAAATCCCTTGTGGCAGGAGAACATGAGACAAAGTAGTGGCAGTCAAGAGCAGTGGTAATAGGGTACAGATCATGTGCAGCTTGGTAGCACGTTGATTTTGATCTGGAATGAAATATGAAGCCATTGGAGGATTCTGAATAGAGGAATGATGTGATTTGAGTTACATTTGAAAAGATCTTTGGTTGGTAGACTAGGCTGGTAGACTAGAACAGACCTTAGGGAGTCAAGGATAGGGCAAGAAAATCATGTAAAGCCTACTGAAATTCCAAGGAAGAGATAATGATGGTTCGGACCAAAGTGGAAACAGTGGAGGTGGTGAGCAGCGGTCACATTCTGAATTTCCTTATTAATATAGTTGAGTTGGCTGAACGCGGTAGCTCACACCTGTAATCCCAGCACTTTGAGAGACTGAGGCAAGAGGATTGTCTGAGCCCAGGGGTTCAAGACCAGCCTGGGCAACTTGCCGAGACCTCGTCTCTACATTAAATTAAAAAAAAAAAAATTAGCTGGGCGTGGTGGTGCGTGCCTGTAGTTCCAGCTATGTGGAAGGCTGAGGTGGAAGGATCACCTAAACCCAGCAGGTCGAAGCTGTGGTGGCCATGAGTATGTCACTGTACTCCAGCCTGGGTGACAGAGTGAGACTCTGACTCAAAAAATAAAAATAGAAAGCATATAGGTGAGTTGTGAGATCAAAAGAAAAATCAAAGACAATTCCAAAGGTTCTGAGCGGTTGTAAGGATAAGGTTTACTAGCAACTGGTGTGAGAAGGCTCCAACAAGAGCAAATATTGGGGAGAACAGCAAAGTTTCATGTTGGAAAGACGTTTGAGAAGTTCAATATCGATCCAAAGCAATTAGTCATATGAGTCTAGAGCTGAAGGAAGGTATCTAAGCTGAAGGTCATATAGATGAATTTAAAGTTCTCAGAGCAAAGGAAATCACCAAGGCAAAGAAGGAAGAGGGAGAAAATGTCAATGCCTAAGCCCTGACGTGTTCCATGGTTAGCAGATCAGGAAGAGGAACCAGCAAAGGAGACAAAAGAAGTAGCCCATGAGGGAGGGAAAACAAGGGGGAGCAAATACAATCCTGGAGCCACGTGACAAGAGACAAGGTGTTTCAAGGAGGAGGGAGCGCTTGACCTCTATAACTGCTGTCATCAACAGGGAAAATGAGTAGAAACTGAAGACTGGATGACCACTGTGGAAGCTACTGATGACCCAGACAAGAACAATTTCTGGAGAGTGAGCTATGAAAGGATCTACAAGAGAATGGAAGACAAACGAGGTAATGGCTGAAGGGAGAGATCATGTTCCACAGTAGCTCAAAGCTTTCAGTGGCTCCCTAATGGCCACAGAATGATGTCCACACTCACTAACCTGGTATCTGGGCCTTGCTCAGTTGTTGTGCCCCAACCCCACTTCTCAATCTCAGTACCCTTATTATACTCCCTCATTTGGTTCCTCCACCAGGAAGCAAGGCTGCTTCGGTCCTCACAGACAAACACTTAATCAGTCCTACTGGATGTCAGAACCATGTCAGTGACTCAAAATGAACAAGAGTTCCCTGATACTTAGAGAGCCACCTCACAGTCCAGTAAGACAAAGTCCTTATGTACAAAGTGCTTTGGTGACAAATAGACTGGGACAAGTTTGAGAAAATCCAGGCATGCCTTGCAAATGTGTGACTACGTTAATAGGAGTTCAACTGCCAAGCAGAAAACCACAAAGGAATAAAACAGCATGAAGTGGGATATATGTCCACACAGCTATAGGACAAAAGGAGTAAATGGTAGGGATAAAAGTAAAAAAGATGGCTGGGCGCAGTGGCTCAAGTCTATAATCCCCACACTTTGGAAGGCCAAGGTAAAAAGATTGCCTGAGTCAGAGGTTCAAAATCAGCCTGGGCAACTTGGCAAGACCTTGTTTCTACAATGAATTAAAAAAAAAAAATTAGCCAGGCATGGTGGCATATGCCTGTGGTTCCAGCTACTTGGAAGGCTGAGGTGGAAGTATCACTTGAGCCCAGCAGATTGAGGCTGTGGTGGCCATAAGCGTGCCATTGCACTCCAGCCTGGGCGACAGAGTGAGCCTCCTACTCAACAAAAAAAAAAGAAGAGTAAAAAGATGGATTAAGGGATTACTCACCTATTAATCAGATATCAATATTCATAATCATAATCCATATTTCATGAGCCTGTGCTAGGTGCCAGGCACTACAATGCCTTATAGGAATTATCACATTTCTTCCTCACCAAACTCTATAAGATAGGCATTCTTATTTTACAGATAAGGAATGAGAGGCATAGAGAGTAAAATAACGTGCCCAAAGTCACACAGCTAATAATGTGTAGTGAACCTGTGCTTTAAACAGAGCCAGTCTGTCTCCAGAGTCCACGCTCTAACTATCCAAGCCTAGCCGGGAGCTGTGGCTCATGCCTATAATCCCAACCCTATGGGAGGTAGAGGAGAGGATTGCCTGAGTCCACAGGTTTGAGACCACCCGGGTAACATGGTGTCTCTACAATTAAAAAAAAAACTGGCTAGGCTCGGTGGCTCAGCCTGTAATCCCAGCGTTTTGGGAGGCCAAGATGAGTGGATTGCCTGAGCCCGCAGGTTCGAGACCTGCCTGGGCAACCTGACGAGACCTCATCTCCACAATAAATCAAAAATTAGCCGGGCTTGGTAGCATGCGCCTGTAGTTCCAGCTACTTGGAAGGCTGAGGCAGAAGGATTGCCGGAATCCAGCAGGTCGAGGCTGCAGTGGCCAGGAGCGGCCACTGCACTCCAGTCTATGTGACAGGGTGAGACTCCAACTCAAAAAATAAAATAAAATTAGCTGGGCATGGTGGTGCATGCCTGTAACTCCAGCTACTTGGAAGTCTGAAGCAGAAAGATTGCTTGAGCCAGCAGGTCCGAGGCTGCGGTGGCTGTGAGCACGCTACCGCACTCTAGCCTGGGAAACAGAGTGAGATTCCGAATTTAAAAAAAAAAAAAAAAATTATTGAAGCTTAGACAGAGTGAAAGGTAGGCAAAAAAAAAAAAAAAAAAAAAATTCTTTTGAGTAGGTAAGTGGCATGATCATGACTTTTTTCCCTCCAACGAGCAACTCAAAAGGCAGGGGGGAGAATGAACTAGAATGTGGAGAAGAGATGAAACTCTGGGTAGCACAGCAGTGAACTGAAAGGAGAAAAAGGGGGCACATCAAGAGAGAAGTGAGAAGACTCAACAGTCAATTAAAGGGATGGAAATTTCCAAAAGACGAAAGTGCCAGCAAGAACTCACAGCTTCCATCTGTGAGCAGGATGGTGATTCAGGCATTAACAAAGACCGGTGATTGTTAAAGAAAAAAGGAAGGGAGAAAGAGAATTCACCTTGCTCAATTCCAGACACTTTTCCGTCTCATACTTCTTACTTGATTGTTAAGTGTAGAGGGTTTGAACTGTAAAATTACATTTTGTTTTAGGACAAATGGGCAAATTTTAAAAACAAACCAGGAATTAAGTCATTTGGAGTTACTGTTAATTTTCTTGAGTGTAATAGTAGTATTGTGGTTATATTTAAAAACAGTCCTTGGGCTGGGCGAGGTGGCTCATGTCTATAATTCCAGCACTTTGGGAGACTGAGGTGAGTGGATTGCCTGAGCTCACAGGTTTGAGACCAGCCTAGGCTACTTGGAGAGATCGCACCTCTATAAATAAAAAAATTAGCCAGGCGTGGAGGCATGTGTCTGTAGTTCCAGCTACTTGGAAGGCTGAGGCGGAAGGATCACCTGAGCCCAGCAGGTTGAGGCTGCTGTGGCTGTCATCATGCCACTGCACTCCAGCATGGATGACAGAGAGAGACTCCAACTCAAAAATAAATAAAATAAAAATAAAACAGTCCTCTGTTGGAAATGCATATGACAGTAATTACAGGTAAGATGATATGAGTCTGGAGTTTTCCTTCCAAGGAAAACTCTAACAGCAAAAACAAAAAATTGAGGGAATGGGGGGGTTTGCATGAAATAAGAATTGTAGACTACTGATTACTAAAAAAGCTCTAAATACTGATTCCACCTGAAGTAGTAATGTCACACATGTAAAAGTTTCTTTATTTCAGTAACATGTCATTTCTGTAAAATGGCAATTTTGATTCCTAACTTTGAAATTGTTGAGGAATTAAAATATTGTGGTGACAATAAACCCAGTGCCCGGCACCAGACAACAGTCTGATAAATGGTATTTACCATCATGTTTAATTTCACAGCAGCCGATACAGCCCTAGGAATTCAGCAGCCAGGAGGAAATGCTGAGGCAAGGATGGTGGTTACCCGAATGACAGCACTGGTCCGGGGTAATAGTCCCTGTGGAGGCCCTTGCCCTTAAAACAGCCCTGGCATCCTGGGGAAACAGGCAGGGCCTCAGCCTCAAACGAGACACTATAGGGCACAAGGTATCAGCATGAATAAAAGAAATTTAACCAAGGTTTGGAGCAAAGAAGACACTGTAAGAACATGAAAGGTAAGCGGTATCCACCTTAAAACAGTTTGTCAGGAGCACATAAGTACTCTCTTGCTTGACAGTCTTCTCCTGGCAGACAGGAATCTGCAAGGTGGACAAGGATGAAACAGGCAGTGTGAGTGTCAAGATTGTCTCTTGGCCTCCACATACCAGACTAGAAATCCCCAAGTTTAAAGTGAGGGGTCTCCTCATCCTTTAAGGAAAAAAAAGCCTCAGATCTATCAGAAAAAAAGAAGACTGTAGACAGCTCCTAGGAGACATAGCCTGCCCTGAAACTCTGCTGTTAAATAGTCATCCTTTTAATGCCTGTGGGCCTCAAGTTGTAATATTATTAGTAACAGTTAATACATATTATACTGTATACCAGAGACAATTCCAGGTACTGTACAAGTTTTACCTCCCAAAGCTCCATGACTTAGGTCTTCTGATAGCCTGAGACTCAGTTAATAATCTTGCTCAAATTGAGAAAGCTACAAAGTGCCTAGATGTGGAGAACCATGCCCTTAGCCAGTCTGGTCAGTGGTGAGGTCAGTAGTGACAACTGCTCTAGAATAGGACAAATCTCAGACAGTAACCATACATAGGGTTGAAGATGTAGCATGATGGGCCATGAGTTCACAAATGTTGAATTTGGTGATAGGTACATGGGGGTTCACTGTATAATGCTACTGGGTAGGTTTAAATTTTGTCCTCATCAAAAAATTAAACACAAAATTACAGGCATAATATTTGGACCCCACCATATGCCACACGTGATTTAATAATTGACCAACAGCCCTCAGAAGTCCCCTCCCTACCTAACTCCTCTAGAGCCCCAAGCTAGAGGTTTGGCCCCAACACATGAGGGAAAGACAGACAAGGAAACAGGAATCAGCCAAACTGGCCACCCACGTGACACCCAAACCTTGGCCACCAAGCAGAGTGGCCAACTGCCACCCGACAAACCCTGGGACAACAGTTCCCAGGGAACAGATCTGTCCTTATTCAAAAAGATGCCTAGATGCAGGCCATGGTGATGCAGTCCACCGCTACTAGAGGATAAAATTTTCCTCACCCCCCCAAAAAAAAACCTCCAGAGACTCCAGACCTAAGACATTCCCCCAGAACCTCTAACATACTTTCATCAAGTCAGGTTCACCTCCACCCGCCCAACCTTAAGAAACCAAGGCACATCAAGACCTGAGGCGTCTTCATTCCTGTCCCCAGCACTCACCGAATCACAACTTGGGACACATCCAGACCCATCCAAAAAAAACAACAAAACAACAAAAACCAAAACCGTGGCATTCACCATCAATCAGCTCTAGGTTCCCACAACCACGCGGGGTTGCAGGACCCAAATAAATACGGCTTCGCAAAGAAGCACCTAGGGATATACGACCCTAGCCACGCCCCCACGCCGAGGACAGAGGATGTCGCTGTGTTGGATCCAACCGAACTCATCTCCGCAGGCCAAAGCAGCCCCATGGATGCACGCCCGGGGACACCCTCCCTATTCAAAAGAGTTTGGCACAGAATAGACCCACCCTCTTCAAAACAGACATTCCAGTTCCAGATCACTCTGGCCCCCCACGGGGAAGGCAGGTCCGCGTGGCGCCCACCCCCTCCGAGGTTACCCGCCGTCCGGGTCTCACCCCATCGTGGGCGCCCCCAGCCGCGCTCCCTCGTCCAAAAACGAAGCATCTCGACCCGCCAGCCTGAGCTGTCTCAGCGCGCCGCCCCACGCCCGTACTTCCCACCCGCCACACTCTACCGCGAGTCTTAACCTAGGCCTGGTCTTTCCCCACCCTTCTCCCGCGGGAAAGAGCGTCCTGGCAGGCCTCGCTCACCAGGGCCCGGGAGACCCGCCCATCCACCATCGGCCGCCGACCTACCCAGAACAAGTTTCCAGAATCCTGCAGGCTCCGGCTCTCCACTGGCCGCCCCGAGCTGCTTCTGGGCCGTGCAAAGGTTAATTGACCAGGACAATGGCTACTCCAGCGACAGCCTCTCGGTCTCTCTCCTCAAAATTCCCATGCCGATAGCGGGGTCGGCTCCCCAGCGACGTCTCGGTACCCTCCATTCGCGCTCCACCAGGGTTTCAGCCCCCAGAAGCCTCTGCGGCAGCGTTCCCAGTCGCTTCCGAATCCGGGAGCTGCTGGCTGAAGGCGTTTCCGGTGAGCGAATCTGGCTGGGTCCTCGCTGGGTGTTGGAGAAGGTTTGTGTTCGGATTTTCTTGCCCTGGGGGAGCGCAATTCCCTGGGCTCCTACTCCGTAAAGGACAAGCCGCCTTACGTGGACATCAGCTGGGTTTGAATTCCTGCTGACGCGCACCCCTGGGGTCATCTCCGTTGTGCTTGAGGGGCAGACATTGGGCAGAGCCGTCTTTCACCCTCCATCCCTTACCCTCAACTCCCTGCACTCCTCTGCATACCGTGTAGTCATTTATCTGCTGTCGAAGTCCTCAAAGTTAGTGACAAACTCTCATCCTGAAGGGTGGAAGCCTCACTCAGGCTGGAGTCTGGCTCTCTGGCCTCTTATCTAAGATCGTGGTTAGTAAGTGGTATACCATCTTCATGTATGGCAGTTAGATTTCTGCAAAGCGGGCCTTCTTCAGGCTTCTGGGAGGAACGTTTAAATTGTAATGATATGCCGGCGCGGTGACTCACGCCTGTAATCCCAGCACTTTAGGAAGCTGACGCAAGAGGATTGCCTGAGGCCACGGGTTCAAGACCAGCCTGGGCAATATGAGGAGACCTTGTCTCTTGATAGATTAGAGAGAGAGAGAGAGAGAGAGAGAGAGAGATATGATAGATAGATAGAGACCAGCCTGGGGAACATGAGGAGACCTCGTCTCTAGATAGGTAGACAGACAGGCACGCCTGTGGTTCCAACTATTGGCAAGGCTGAGGTGGAAGGATTGGCCCAGCAGGTTGAGAGGTTGAGGCTGCAGTGGCCTTGAGGGTGGCACTGCACTCCAGCCTGGACGACAGAGTGAGACTCCGATTCAAAAAAATAAAAGATAAAAAGAGAGACTTCTGTCTTTGAAATCTCATCGTCAGATTGCCTATGATGAGCTTCTCAGTCTGGTTAAATATAATTCAGTAATAAAACTGGGCTGGGCATCGTGGCTCATGCCTGTAATATTGCTCTACAACCGATAGCCTATTTGTTACAAAGAAAAGTTAGGAAAACTTTGCAGAGTGTTTACTTGCCAAGTTGGCTGAGGATCCCTTCTCTGGATCCTCAGCCAATGTGAAGCCTGAGTTCATGGCACAGGACACATTTATGACAAGCCAACAGTTAACATCATGTACAACGGTGAAAACTGGACGCTTTCCCCCTAATGTGAGTGACAAGACAAGGATGCCCACTTTTGCCATTTCTACTGAACATTGTACTTGGAGGTCTATCCAGATAAATTAGACAAGAAAAAGAAATTATAGTCATCTAAATTGAAAAGGAAGAAGTAAAATGATCTCTATTCACAGATCATGTGATCTCATATATAGTAAACCTTATATATAGTAAAACTTACTTTTCTATAAGTAACAATGATCTCAACAACAAAAGAGCTAAATAAATGCAACTACATTCTATGTTCATGGAGTTGAAGACTTAACATTGTTAAGTTGGCAATACTCAAAGCCATCTACAGATTCAGTATTATTTTCTATCAAAATTCCAATGGCCTTTTTGCAGAAATGAAAAAGCTGATCTTAAAAGTCATATGGAATGTCAAGGGCCCCCAAACAACCAAAACAATTTTGAAAAGGAAAAACAGAGTTTAAGGACTCATTCTTCTTAATTTCAGAACTTAATACAAAGTTTCAATAATCAAAACAGTGTGGCATTGATAGACATATAGACCAATGGATTGAATTGAGAGTCCAAAAATAAGCCCATACACAATGGACAGTTGATTTTCATCAAGGGTGCCAAGACCACTTAATGGGGGAAAAAAAGTCTTTTGAACAAATGGTGCTAGAACAACTGGATGACCACACGCAAAAGAATGAAGTTAGATCTCTATCTCCCACTTTACACAGAAATTAACTTAAAGTGCATAAAGACCTAAATATAAAAACTAAAACCCTTAGAAGAAAACAAAGGGGTAAGTTTTCATGACCTTACATCTAGAAATAGTTTCTTAGATATGACAACCAAAACACAAGAAATAAAAGAAAACAATAAACTGGAATTTATCAAAATTTAAAACTTTTTGTACCAAAGGACACTAACAGCAGAGTGAAAAGGCAACCCACAAAATGAAAGAAAAATATTTCCAAATCACAGATTATAAGGGTCTAGTGTCCAGAACACATAAATAAGTCTTACAACTTAGTAACAAAAAGACAATCCAATTTAAAAATAGGCAAAGGAACTGGGCTCGGTGGCTCAGCCTGTAATCCCGAGCTTTGGGAGGCTGAGGTGAGTGGATTGCCTGAGCCTGCGGGTTCAAGACTCGCCTGGGCAACTTGGCGAGACCTCATCTCTACAATAAATCAAAAATCAGCCAGGCGTGGTAGTGCTCGCCTGTAGTTCCAGCTACTTGGAAGGCTGAGTCAGAAGGATCATTGGAGCCCAGCAGGTCGAGGCTGTGGTGGCCAGGAGCGGCCACTGCACTCCAGTCTGGGTGACAGAGTGAGACTCCAACTCAAAAAAATAAAAATAGGCAAAGGACTGGCGTGGTGGCTCATGGCTGTAATCCCAGTATTTTGGGATGCAGAGGCGAGAAAATTGCCTGAGTCCAAGGGTTCAAGACCTGCCTGGGTAACTTGACTAGACCTCATCTCTACAATAAATGAAAAAATTAGTGGGGTGTAGTGGCATGCTTATGTAGTTCCACCCTTCTTATTCACCCAGTTTCACCTGAATGACTTATTTTTGTTTCCCCAGATGAAAATGTTTTGTCTATGTGGTTGAGGTGAAACAAAACACAGCAGAAGTGACGAAGTCAATCCAAAAAATAGTAGAAGCACTGAAAGGTATCAAAATTGATGAGTTCGGAAACTGTTTTGAACAGTAGAAAAAGCATCTCAATGGGGGTATTGCATGAAACGAGCGTACTTTTAAGGTGATTGAAGTTTAAACATGGGAGAATAAATACACAATTTTTTATAAATAAATTTCGGGTTTTTGGGTCCCCATAAATACCACTCTACAACTTGAAATGGTCAGAAGTGAAACTTTTTATGTCTTTTAGAATGAACTGAGATGAACACATCTTTATATGAGCTAAAAGCCAAGGAACACACACATTTGCCTTAACTGAATTTACTTTTTGAGACCAAATTAAATGGAGCTAAGGAGTATTTATGAAAATGAGCTTGAATCACTTATGTTCTCAAAAGAATTTTCAGTAGGATGAAAAATACTTCAAAGATTTTCTCTTATTAGGAGTTATATGTAATTATGGTTAATTGAAGCAGTGTTTGTGTCAGTGAACTCATAATCACACATGTTCCCAATGAACATTCTTGTTGCTTATCAAATCAAAGTAAGAAGAATTTAGTTAGTATCTGTGAAAAAAAAGCAATCTAGCTTGAAGTTCAATGTTAGATATATAACATATTTTTTTAATGTAGTATGAGTAAACACAAACTCAGACATTCTACTCAAATTCCTGTGCTGGTTAGAATAAACTTTATGTAAACAAATCAAGTGAGAAACACAGTTTCACTAAAAGTACACTTCCTTGTTTTTTGTTAGACCTATTTATGACATTTGTGAAAATGAGCTCAGAATCCCATATTGTTCTTGAAAAATTTTAAAATGTAGTCAGAAGTACTCAAAGATTTCTTTTTGTGATGTGGAGGAAATATAATGGATCAAAGCAGGATTTTGAAATCAGCTTAGAATCACTTATTGTTCTCCAAAGAACCTTCAAAAGCACTCCCAAGTAGAGAGGTATTCAAAAGTTCAAAAACTCTAACTTCACTGTTTAGAATTACAACTGCTGCCCAGGAGTGGTGGCTCAAGCCTATAACCCCAGCACAGGGATTACACAGCACAGGCTGAGGCGAGAGGATTGCCTGAGCCCGGGGGTTTGTGACCAGCCTGAACAACTAGGTGAGACCTCATCTCCATTATATATCAAAATATTATTTGTGGGGGAGGGGGAGGGGATTAACAGTAGCAAATATCTGTCTGGGGCTGGGAAAACACCTCTTATCAACAGGGTGTCTGAATGAAACGTAATTGTACACCTAATCCTTAACTGTACCCCACAAAACTATAATAAAAATACTGATTAATTAAAAAATAAATAAATAAATAAATAAATAAATATCCATTCTGAAAAAAAAAAAAAAAAAAATATTAGCCTGTCTTTTAGACTGAACTGAGATGAACACCATCTTTATATGAGCTAAAAGCCAAGGAACACACACATTTGCCTTAACTGATTTACTTTTTGAGACCAAATTAAATGGAGCTAAGGAGTATTTATGAAAATGAGCTTGAATCACTTATGTTCTCAAAAGAATTCCAGCCTGTAATTCCAGCTACTTGGAAGGCTGAGGCAGAAGGATCGCCTGAGCCCAGCAGGTCGACACTGGGATGGCCATGAGCAAGCCACTGCACTCTAGCCTGGGTGACAGAGTGCAACTCTGACTCAATTAAAAAAAAAAAGAATTACTACTGCTAACTACATCACTAGTGATAACTTGAGACACATGTATGTTCTGGAGCTTCACTTTTACATACTCTAGTTATTCTAATTTTATCTACTTATTCCAGATTATCTTGTTATCTCTACTAGCTGCTCATTCTCACTAGTTACATTAACAAGAAATAAGTTATAGTTAAGAGGAATGTGTGATTCAGAGGTTTTTTCCTTACCCTTTTGCCTTGACTTTGACTTTGGACATAGACTTCAGTCTTAGACGGAAAGGGTCAATATGAGATGAGTGACAGGATCAGGTGATGGTAGCAAAGTGAGCATCACACAATCGGGGTGATGGTCTATATCTGTGTTATGGTGAGGATCAGAATAAGGGTGAGTGTCAGGGTTAGTGACTATGTTACGGGGAGGAGTCAGAGTGAGCTAAAGATCAGAGTCAAAGTGGAAGCATACCAATTGCAAGAGTGAAGGAGGGGAGTGGTCAGTTCTAAGTGATGAATTCTCACTTGATTTGTCTACATAAGTGATGAGGTGAGACAGAATCAGGGTCATTGTTGGGGTTTGGGAGAGAGTCAAACTAAGAGTTAGAGTCAGGTTAGAATCAAAGTGAGAATGAGGGTCAGGATCATAGAGAAGTTAAGGATGTGACTTAGGAGCCTGGTGTGATAGCTCATACCTGTAGTCTCAGCAACTTAGAAGGCTAAGGTTGGAGAATCACTTGAGTCCAGGAGGTCAAAGCCAGCATGGTCAATGTAGAAAGACATTGCAAAAGAGAGAGGGAGGGAGGGAGGAGGGAAAGAGGGAAGGAAGAAGAAGAAAAGAAAGAAAGATGGAAGTGGGATTGGGTAAAGGTGAGGCTAGGGTGAGACATCCATTGTTTAGGATCAGGCTGAGGGTGAGGGTCAGAATATGCTTTAGGATCAGAGTAGGCCTCAATGAGTAGAGTCGGGGTAGTTGAGAGCAGGAGAGAGTGAGTGTGAGATGGACATGAGCATGGTCAGGGTAAGTGCCCATTTGAGGATTAAACTCAAGGTGAGTGAAAACAAAAAGAAGCCAAAATGGGGTTACCATGGCTGTTGTGGGCAGGCAGGTTGGCTTTGGCACATATTTTTGGTTCTAGCCCTCCTACAATTTTTCCAATTATGTTATTCTCTCAACTAAATGCCTTTTTGTTCCCTAAATCCAAGGATACTTGAAGCTTAACATTTGTGTCTTGAAACTGTTTTACAGACCTTGAGCTACTCTCCCTGCCTAGGCAAGCAACAATCTAAAACTCTGGCCCCTGTCCTGAACAGCTAATCGCCATGACAATGACAACTCTCTCCCCAACTGTTACATTTCACAGAAAATGCCTTTAGTAAACCAATCAATTCCCATTTCCCAACCTCCTGGGAAAAAACATAAAAACACCCAGCATTAAACATTCGGCACCAAAACTCTTCTTCAGTGTTTGGCCCCCTTTCCAATCTTGGAGATGTGAATCCATCCTTTTTCTCTGATCTACCTTTTACATAAACTTTTTCTAACCTATTCCTTTGCATTTCTTTGCATCTATCCCACACACCGGCACATTGATCTAAGGTGAGGATGAGTGAGTGGGTGGGGTAGGGTCAGAGTAAGAGTGAGGATGAGGGTCTGGTTTACAGTCAAGGACAGTGTCTTAATGAAGCTGAGGGTCAGGGTGAGGGTGAGAGAGGGAGAGCAAAATCAAGCTGAGAGTGAGTGTGACAGGGTCAAGTGTGATTCAGGCCCAGTATGAACCTTAGGTCAGATTTAGGGCAAGGATCAGGGTGAGCATTGTCATTGAGGCAGGGAGCACCCCTAGCCTAAGAAAATAAAGACCTTCCCAGAATAGAGAAAAGGCCTCCTAGCATAAAGAAATAAGAGACTTCCCAAAACAAAAAGAAATTATATTAGAAAGAAATGTGGCCCTCAATCTGTAGTGCCCATGTGTAACTCCTCTGTAACCTTGAGCTATAAAAAACTCAGTCATAATGTCACCAATATGTACGCCTAATAGGGGAAACAAAAAAGCTAAAAAAGTATAAAAGGCCATGCCCCCCTGCGCTCGGGTCTCAGCCTTTGGATGTGAATCCACTGAGCTGGTGCCGACACGAATAAACACTGCTTCCTGGCAAAGTAGCCTTGGTGTCCCGTGTCTTTCTGTAAAATCCTGTCACATTATCACTTTCAGGATCAGGTTAAGGATAAAGTTCAGGCTCCAGGCTAGAGGATGTTAGGATGAAGGAGAGTGTGAGGTTCAGGGTCAGAATAAATATGAGAGTGAGGTCAATCTGACAATGGAATTCATGATCAGTGTCCATGTCAGTCAAGATCATAATCAGGGTTAGGGTGAGAGTCTTGGAGAAGGTCTTCATTAAGATCAATATCAACTGGCAATGAAAGTGAGGGCCTATCCAGGGTGAGGGTCAGGTTGAGAGTCAATGTGAAGATGTGTGAAGGTAACATATATGGGTGAGGATCAGGGCCACGGTGATTATGAGAGTGAGAGTGTTGGTGAAGGTGACAGAAGGGCAGGGTTAGAGTAATTTTCAGGATGAAGGAGAAGGTCAGATCAGGGTCAGAATAAAGGTGAGGATCAAAGTGAGGGTAGGATTTGGAGCAAGTGTCATGGTCAGGGCAGGGGCAGGGGTGAGAGTCTGGGACAAGGTAGTATAAATGTTCTAAGATGAAAGGGTCTTCATCAGGATTGGAGGAGGTTGATGGTGGGGAGACATGGGGAGCTTCAGGTCAGGGTTTGCTTGAGAGTCAGGGTCAGGGAGAGGGTGAGGATGAGGGTGAAGGTATGGTTTAGAATCAAGGTTGGGTTCAGGGTCAAGGTCAAGATACTACTCATGATGAGGGTGAGGTTGAGCATTAGAGGGAAGAGCATTGTAAAGATGAGTGTGTGGCCAAGGTATCAGGGCCAGGCTGGGCTCAGTGGCTCAGCCTGCAATCCTGGCACTTTGGGAGGCCGAGGCAAGTGGATTGCCTGAGCCTGCAGGTTCAAGACCAGCCCAGGCAGCTAAATGAAAACAATTAGCCAGGCATGGTAGCACGTGCCTGTAGTTCCAGCTACTTGGAAGACTGAGGCGGAAGGATTGCCGGAGCCCAGCAGGTTGAGGCTACAGTGACTGGGAGCGTGCCACTGCACTCCAGTCTGGAGGACAGAGTGAGACTCTAACTCAAAAAAAAAAAAAAGATATCAGGGCCAGAGTGAAGTTTTTGTCAGTGTCAGGCTGAGGTAAGAGTGACTGAAAACCAAACCATCTTTCCTACTTTACTGTCAGACACTCAATATAAAATTCAACACAGAACACTTCACCTACACACCAAGAAATTCTCTAGCATACACCAAGTGTCCTGTAATTCAATTCTGACACTATCTATCATCCTATCCAATGGGCTAAGGTCTCAGTCTCATGAGACTGCCTTTACTTCAGATGCAAGTCGCAAGTCCCAGGTTGTGATGTATACTTCTGATCAATCAGCTACAAGCCAGGGGTTCCTATGACCCCTTCATGGGTTTTATTAATTCACTAGGATGGTTCACAGATTCAGAGAAATGCTCACATTTACCCGTTTACTATAAAGGGACATTACAGAAAATACAGAGAACAGTCAGGTGAAGAGATGCACAAGTCAAAGCATCTCTTCTAGATACCTTCTCAATTTGGTAATCCACTCTCCAATTCCTATCCTTTTCAGTTTTATGGAGACTTTATAATGTACCCATGACTGAGTATATCATCAGCCATTGGTAATCAACTTTCCCTCAGCCCTCCTTCTCTCCCTGAAGATCAAGCATGTGGGGCTGAATGTTCCAGTCTACTAATCACATAGTTGACCCTCCTTGAAACAGCCCTCATTCTGAAACTATCTGAGCTCACCAAGAGTCATCTCATTAGAACAAAAGATGTTCCTGCCATGCAGGAAATGTCAAGGGATTTAGGATCTCTGTGTCAGACACTTCTATCACTCAGGAAATTACAGAGTGATTTCTTTTTTTTTTTTTTGAGTTGGAGTCTCACTCTGTTGCCCAGACTGGAGTGCAGTGGCCGCTCCCGGCCACCGCAGCCTCGACCTGCTGGGCTCCGGCAATCCTTCTGCCTCAGCCTTCCGAGTAGCCGGAATTACAGGCATGCGCTACCATGCCCGGCTGATTTTTTGATTTATTGTACAGATGAGGTCTTGCTGCCCAGGTGGGTCTCGAACCCGTGGACTCAGGCGATCCACTCACCTCAGCCTCCCAAAGGCGTGGGATTACAGGCTGAGTCACCGAGCCCGGCTCAGAGTAATTTCTATGTCAGGAACTCTATGTCAGGACCTGGGGTCAAAGACAAAATATTAGAATAAGAGATTCTTCTAGCACCTCTATCTGCAAGGGTTGTAAAGGTCAGTATAATCATGAGGGTGGAAATTAGGGTCAAATGTGGATCTGAATCAGGTTCATGGGAAAGGTCAAGATCAGATCAGCGTCATGGTAAGGATTGCCTTCAGGATGAGGTTCAGAGTTCATAGTACTGAGAACCACTGTCAGGATAAGGGTCAGAGTTAGTGTCAAAGTGAGGTGAAATGTGAGAGTGAAGTTTAGTTTCAGGGTCAGTTTGAGGTTCAAGGTAATTGTCAGGCTTATTGTTAGGGTTAGGTTGAGGGACAGTACAAGGTGAAGATAAACATTATTGTGAGGATGAGTACAAGGTCAGGACAGTGTGAGAATAAGCATGAGGCTATAGGTCAGGATGAAATTCGGACTTAGTAACAAAATCAGAATTAAAGTGTGAGTCAATGTCAGTACTAAGTCGAAGCTGTGTCACATTCATTGTGAGAGAGACAGTGCATGCAATCATCAAGGTCATGGTGATAGCCAGAGTGAGAGTGAGAGTGAGAGTCTGAGGGTCTGAGAAAGCATTTAAATAGCAAGTGTTATAAGTTGAGGGATGGGTGGTAACTAGATATGGTGGGAAGTAGTCAGAGGGTAGTAAAGGAGTATGAGTCAGGGCATAGGTAGTGATTGGGTATGTAATGTGGGGTAAGCACGGAGTGTTTTGAGGGGCTCTGCAGATTGTGAGTGTGAGTCAGAAGCAGTCAGTAGGCGTGAGTGTGAGAAACGTAAGTGGATAGGAATGATGTGGTTATATGGCAGGAGGCAGGTGATATGTGGGTATTGGGTGTAGGGGTTAAGTGGGTGTGAGACAGCAGGTGTAGGGCATTGGATATGGGGCTGAGGACATGTGGCAGGTAATGTCTGAAAGGAGGGTTGTGGGTCATGAGTGGGTGTGGAATGGGAGAGTAGGTGGTTAGAAATAAGAAGTATTGCCTGAGCCCACAGGTTCAAGACCAGCCTGGGCAACTTGGTGAGACCTCATCTCTAAAATAAATCAAAAAATTAGTTGAATGTGGTGGCACATGCCTGTAGTTCCAGTTATTTGGAAGACTGAGGAAGAAGGATCGCCTGAGCCCAGCAAGTTGAGGCTGTGTTGGCCATGAGTGTGCCACTGCACTCCAGCCTGGGCGACAGAGTGAGATTCTGACTCAAAAAATATATAAATAAATAAAGAAAAAGAAATAAGAAGTTAGAGGTTGGTACTGCTGAGTACTTTTGTATATTTTGGAGACTTTTTTGGAGTAGAAATATTCTTTTTCTTGTTTCTTTCTTTTCTTTCTTTCTTTCTTTTTTTTTTTTTTTTTTGGTCAGCATTTTACTCTGTCACCCAGGCTGGAACGCAGGGGCATGATCATGACTCACTGCAGCCTCTACCTCCTGGGCTCAGGTAATCTTTCACCTCAGCTTTCCGAGTAGCTGGTACTACAAGCCCATACCACCGTGTCAGTTTGAGTTTTTGTAGAGATGAATTCTCACCATGTTGCCTAGTCTTGTTTCAAACTCCTAGGCTCAAGCAAATCTCCTTCTCAGATTCCCAACCACTGGGATTACAGGTATAAACCACCATACCCAGACAGGAATACAAAAGATTATTTTAAGAACAATTAGTGATTCTGAGTTAGTTTTTTAGTTTACTCCACTAGCAATTAGAATGATCTTTTCAGAGCAATATTATGAGCTTGTTTACACAAATACTGCTTTCAATTATCTTCAATAGAAATAATACATCTTTGAAATACTTTTTAAATTTATTAAAAATGTGTACTATTGACTAAATGGATTCTAATTCCTCTTAACAAGCTAGGTTATGGACACATTCCTTAATACTGCTTAGATGTATTTAAATTGATTCCTACTATTTACTTTCTCAACAATATGTGATCTTGAGATCTTTTTCACATATAATGTTTCCATTTGTCTTTGCTCGAAGTACAATTTGATGAGGGTGTTTCTCACCTTTGTTGATCAGATAAAGCTGCTTTCATCTCAGTGTATTTTAGCAAGCAATAAAAAATTGAGTAAAGTCTCGAGCATGTGTACACTAACACTGATTCATTAAAAAATAGAACAATAGGCCAGGTGCCATGGCTCACGCCTATAATCTCAGCACTTTGGGAGGCCAAGGCAAGAGTATTGCCTGAGCCCAGGAGTTCAAGACCAGCCTGGGCATCTTGGCGAGACCTTGTCTCTACAGTAAATGAAAAAATTAGCTGGGCGTGGTAGTGTGCACCTGTAATTCTGGCTACATGGAAGCTTGAGGCGGAAGGATTGCAAGAGCCCAGCAGGTCAACGCTGGGGTGATCATGAGTGTGCCACTGCACTCCAGCTTGGGTGACGGAGTGAGACGCCGACTCAAAAAATAAAATTAAAATAAACAGGCTGAGCTCGGTGGCTCAACCTGTAATCCTATACTTTGGGAGGCCAAGGGGAGTGAATTGCCTTAGTCCACGGGTTCAAGACCCGCCTGGGCAACCTGGCAAGACCTCATCTCTACAATAAATCAAA